>NC_143029.1:87040000-87085000 GCF_057628025.1 Oncorhynchus mykiss | reverse complement strand
GCTTAAAGTGTTGACTTACAGAGGTGTAGCTTAAAGTGTTGACTTACCGAGGTGTAGCTTAAAGTGTTGCCTGAAATGTCATTTTATGAATGCCCATCTACATTTGGGGTAGGTTTTTATTTTATTTGCCTCTTGGGTAAATTTAGTGGGCTCATGATGGGTGTCTTAGGTCCCAGTTGTTGTTGCTAGACAACTTTCAGTGGACACCATGAGTGTCTTTTAGAACCCTGATCAAGGCAGTGGCCTTGTGGTTAGTGTCCGCCCTGAAATCAGAAGGTTGTGAGTTCAATCCCTGGCTGAGGCATACCAAAGACCGTAAAAATGGGACCAAGTCTAGGACCAAAAGGCTCCTCAACAACTTCTACCCCCAAGCCATAAGACTGCTGAACAATTAATCAAATCGCCACGGGATAATTTACATTGACCCCCTCCGTTCCTTTTGTACACTACTGTTACTCGCTATTCATTATCTACGCATAGTCACTTTACCCCTACCTACATGTACATACAGTGGGGAGAACAAGTATTTGATACACTGCAGATTTTGCAGGTTTTCCTACTTACAATGCATGTCGAGGTCTGTAATTTATATCATAGGGTACACTTCAACTGTGAGAGACAGAATCTAAAACAAATCCAGAAAATCACATTGTATGATTTTTAAGTCATTAATTTGCATTTTATTGCATGACATAAGTATTTGATACATCAGAAAAGCAGAACTTAACATTTGGTACAGAAACCTTTGTTTGCAATTACAGAGATCATACGTTCAAAATCATACAATGTGATTTTCTGGATTTTTGTTTTAGATTCCGTCGGAGCACCCTGGAGAGACACGCTAGGAATCGAGATACATATTTTGCATCCCTGCCTTTAACGTAGTGGGCACTGCTTATCAAAAGGCGGCATCAGCACTCACCTTAAAAGCCCATTTGACACTGGTTGAGAGAAATAGTCTTTGTTTTTGGGTAGAATTATGTGAGGTTTTACGTGTTGTTTTGGATGTCCGTCTTGGTCAGTTAAGCTCGGAAAATGCCGCCCTCGTCATTCTGCCGCCATAGTGGGCGGCGTAAACCTGCCTAATAAGCGGGCCGGCCGTCCGCAACAGCATCAAGCAGCTTCATCAAATGTCAATACAAAGAGACTCAGAGAGAGAATGAGTACCTGCCATGTCCATTTTCTCATCCCTCTGTAAAGACTCTGGTAAAGGACAGAGAGGCCTGATCTACGACTCTGCAAAGACTCTGGTAAAGGACAGAGAGGCCTGATCTACGACTCTGTAAAGACTAGTAATGGACAGAAAGGCCTGATCTACGACTCTGTAAAGACTAGTAAAGGAGAGAGGCCTGATCTACAACTCTGTAAAGACTCAGGTAAAGGACAGAGAGGCCTGATCTACGACTCTGTAAAGACTAGTAATGGACAGAGATGCCTGATCTACGACTCTGTAAAGACTCTGGTAAAGTAAAGAGAGGCCTGATCTGCGACTCTGTAAAGACTAGTAATGGACAGAGATGCCTGATCTACGACTCTGTAAAGACTCTGGTAATAGACAGAGAGGCCTGTTCTACGACTCTGTAAAGACTCTGGTAATAGACAGAGAGGCCTGATCTATGACTCTGTAAAGACTAGTAATGGACAGAGAGGCCTGATCTACGACTCTGTAAAGACTCTGGTAAAGGACAGAGGCCTGATCTACGACTTTAAAGACTCTGGTAATAGACAGAGAGGCCTGTTCTACGACTCTGTAAAGACTCTGGTAATAGACAGAGAGGCCTGTTCTACGACTCTGTAAAGACTCTGGTAATAGACAGAGAGGCCTGATCTACGACTCTGTAAAGACTCTGGTAAAGGACAGAGAGGCCTGATCTACGACTCTGTAAAGACTCTGGTAAAGGACAGAGAGGCCTGATCTACGACTCTGTAAAGACTCTGGTAAAGGACAGAGAGGCCTGCTCTACAACTCTGTAATCAACAATCAATGAACCAACAGCATCACCTACCAGACTCATGAATATACATTTTGGAGTGTAGCATCAGGTAATCCAGTATGCATACTAATACAGCCCACACTCAAGGGCAATTACTCAAATGTGTTTAATTTTGGAGTATAGGCTAGACCAATTACGTACCAAAGATGTCTTCAATCAGTTATTTATTAATGTTTTTTGTAAAATGCGGTAGGCTATATATTGTAAAATGACACAATCATAATTTGAATTCAGGTTTTTTTCAGGCTTGGGCTCATCAGCATATACATATGCATTAGCTGTAATATGTCTATGCGTGTTTTGAATTAATCATCACGATTAGAAAGTACTGTACATTTTATTGTGTTAAGCTTTAAACCACCATGTTTTCACACTCAGTTTCAACCCGTCGTTGAACTTTTTAAAAACAACTATTTTGATGATAAGTGTTTTAAAGATTTAATTTGCATTGATGTCAGAATGGTTAGAGGGACAATAGAGCCCTGAGTACCAGGCCAGTTGGGTCCTACCAAAGCATGTCCAGAGTGCAAAAAAGGAGATTACCGTGGAATTTCACTGCGGTCATGACTGCTGGTGTGGTGGTAATACGGTCACCTCAAAAGCCCTAATACTCTGTTAAGACTCTGGCCAGGGACCAAGAGGCCTGATCTATGACTCTGTTAAGACTCTGGCCAGGGACCAAGAGGCCTGATCTACGACTCTGTTAAGACTCTGGCCAGGGACAGAAAGAACTGATCTACGACTCTGTTAAGACTCTGGCCAGGGACCAAGAGGCCTGATCTACGACTCTGTTAAGACTCTGGCCAGGGACCAAGAGGCCTGATCTACGACTCTGTTAAGACTCTGGCCAGGGACCAAGAGGCCTGATCTACGACTCTGTTAAGACTCTGGCCAGGGATCAAGAGGCCTGATCTACGACTCTGTTAAGACTCTGGCCAGGGACCAAGAGGCCTGATCTATGACTCTGTTAAGACTCTGGCCAGGGACCAAGAGGCCTGATCTACGACTCTGTTAAGACTCTGGCCAGGGACCAAGAGGCCTGATCTACGACTCTGTTAAGACTCTGGCCAGGGACCAAGAGGCCTGATCTACGACTCTGTTAAGACTCTGGCCAGGGACCAAGAGGCCTGATCTACGACTCTGTTAAGACTCTGGTCAGGGACAGAAAGAACTGATCTACGACTCTGTTAAGACTCTGGCCAGGGACCAAGAGGCTTGATCTACGACTCTGTTAAGACTCTGGCCAGGGACCAAGAGGCCTGATCTACGACTCTGTTAAGACTCTGGCCAGGGACCAAGAGGCCTGATCTACGACTCTGTTAAGACTCTGGCCAGGGACCAAGAGGCCTGATCTACGACTCTGTTAAGACTCTGGCCAGGGACAGAAAGAACTGATCTACGACTCTGTTAAGACTCTGGCCAGGGACCAAGAGGCTTGATCTACGACTCTGTTAAGACTCTGGCCAGGGACCAAGAGGCTTGATCTACGACTCTGTTAAGACTCTGGCCAGGGACCAAGAGGCCTGATCTACGACTCTGCTAAGACTCTGGCCGGGGACCAAGAGGCCTGATCTACGACTCTGTTAAGACTCTGGCCAGGGACCAAGAGGCCTGATCTACGACTCTGTTAAGACTCTGGCCAGGGACCAAGAGGCCTGATCTACGACTCTGTTAAGACTCTGGCCAGGGACCAAGAGGCCTGATCTACGACTCTGTTAAGACTCTGGCCAGGGACAGAAAGAACTGATCTACGACTCTGTTAAGACTCTGGCCAGGGACCAAGAGGCTTGATCTACGACTCTGTTAAGACTCTGGCCAGGGACCAAGAGGCCTGATCTACGACTCTGTTAAGACTCTGGCCAGGGACCAAGAGGCCTGATCTACGACTCTGTTAAGACTCTGGCCAGGGACCAAGAGGCCTGATCTACGACTCTGTTAAGACTCTGGCCAGGGACCAAGAGGCCTGATCTACGACTCTGTTAAGACTCTGGCCAGGGACCAAGAGGCCTGATCTACGACTCTGTTAAGACTCTGGCCAGGGACCAAGAGGCCTGATCTACGACTCTGTTAAGACTCTGGCCAGGGATCAAGAGGCCTGATCTACGACTCTGTTAAGACTCTGGCCAGGGACCAAGAGGCCTGATCTATGACTCTGTTAAGACTCTGGCCAGGGACCAAGAGGCCTGATCTACGACTCTGTTAAGACTCTGGCCAGGGACCAAGAGGCCTGATCTACGACTCTGTTAAGACTCTGGCCAGGGACCAAGAGGCCTGATCTACGACTCTGTTAAGACTCTGGCCAGGGACCAAGAGGCCTGATCTACGACTCTGTTAAGACTCTGGCCAGGGACAGAAAGAACTGATCTACGACTCTGTTAAGACTCTGGCCAGGGACCAAGAGGCCTGATCTATGACTCTGTTAAGACTCTGGCCAGGGACCAAGAGGCCTGATCTATGACTCTGTTAAGACTCTGGCCAGGGACCAAGAGGCCTGATCTACGACTCTGTTAAGACTCTGGCCAGGGACCAAGAGGCCTGATCTACGACTCTGTTAAGACTCTGGCCAGGGACAGAAAGAACTGATCTACGACTCTGTTAAGACTCTGGCCAGGGACCAAGAGGCTTGATCTACGACTCTGTTAAGACTCTGGCCAGGGACCAAGAGGCCTGATCTACGACTCTGTTAAGACTCTGGCCAGGGACCAAGAGGCCTGATCTACGACTCTGTTAAGACTCTGGCCAGGGACCAAGAGGCCTGATCTACGACTCTGTTAAGACTCTGGCCAGGGACAGAAAGAACTGATCTACGACTCTGTTAAGACTCTGGCCAGGGACCAAGAGGCTTGATCTACGACTCTGTTAAGACTCTGGCCAGGGACCAAGAGGCTTGATCTACGACTCTGTTAAGACTCTGGCCAGGGACCAAGAGGCCTGATCTACGACTCTGCTAAGACTCTGGCCGGGGACCAAGAGGCCTGATCTACGACTCTGTTAAGACTCTGGCCAGGGACCAAGAGGCCTGATCTACGACTCTGTTAAGACTCTGGCCAGGGACCAAGAGGCCTGATCTACGACTCTGTTAAGACTCTGGCCAGGGACCAAGAGGCCTGATCTACGACTCTGTTAAGACTCTGGCCAGGGACAGAAAGAACTGATCTACGACTCTGTTAAGACTCTGGCCAGGGACCAAGAGGCTTGATCTACGACTCTGTTAAGACTCTGGCCAGGGACCAAGAGGCCTGATCTACGACTCTGTTAAGACTCTGGCCAGGGACCAAGAGGCCTGATCTACGACTCTGTTAAGACTCTGGCCAGGGACCAAGAGGCCTGATCTACGACTCTGTTAAGACTCTGGCCAGGGACAGAAAGAACTGATCTACGACTCTGTTAAGACTCTGGCCAGGGACCAAGAGGCTTGATCTACGACTCTGTTAAGACTCTGGCCAGGGACCAAGAGGCTTGATCTACGACTCTGTTAAGACTCTGGCCAGGGACCAAGAGGCCTGATCTACGACTCTGTTAAGACTCTGGCCAGGGACCAAGAGGCCTGATCTATGACTCTGTTAAGACTCTGGCCAGGGACCAAGAGGCCTGATCTACGACTCTGTTAAGACTCTGGCCAGGGACCAAGAGGCCTGATCTACGACTCTGTTAAGACTCTGGCCAGGGACCAAGAGGCCTGATCTACGACTCTGTTAAGACTCTGGCCAGGGACCAAGAGGCCTGATCTACAACTCTGTTAAGACTCTGGCCAGGGACCAAGAGGCCTGATCTACGACTCTGTTAAGACTCTGGCCAGGGACCAAGAGGCCTGATCTACGACTCTGTTAAGACTCTGGCCAGGGACAGAGAGGCCTGTTTTACGACTCTGTTAAGCCTCTGGTGAGGGGAAGAGACGCCTGATCTACGACTCTGTAAACATTGGTCAGGAACAGAGAGGCTTGACCCTTAGTTCATCCCATCACACTGCCTGACTCAGGGGTCAGAGGTCAGAAGAGGTGTAGGATCTCCTCTCACAGCACATGGATGAGACCACTAAATGTCAATGGGACATTTCATGAAAAACATAATATTGTTAGATTTAGGGGTTATCAATATTATTTTGGAGAAAGAGAAGTTGAATCATAGCACAAAGAAAAGCGATGTGTGTTGCGGTCTCTGGTGGGCAGGTATGTGTTGTGGTCTCTGGTGGGCAGGTATGTGTTGTGGTCTCTGGTGGGCAGGTATGTGTTGTGGTCTCTGGTGGGCAGGTATGTGTTGTGGTCTCTGGTGGGCAGGTATGTGTTGTGGTCTCTGGTGGACAGGTATGTGTTGTGGTCTCTGGTGGGCAGGTAAGTGTTGTGGTCTCTGGTGGGCAGGTATGTGTTGTGGTCTCTGGTGGGCAGGTATGTGTTGTGGTCTCTGGTGGGCAGGTATGTGTTGTGGTCTCTGGTGGGCAGGTAAGTGTTGTGGTCTCTGGTGGGCAGGTATGTGTTGTGGTCTCTGGTGGGCAGGTATGTGTTGTGATCTCTGGTGGGCAGGTAAGTGTTGTGGTCTCTGGTGGGCAGGTATGTGTTGTGGTCTCTGGTGGGCAGGTATGTGTTGTGGTCTCTGGTGGGCAGGTAAGTGTTGTGGTCTCTGGTGGGCAGGTATGTGTTGTGGTCTCTGGTGGGCAGGTAAGTGTTGTGGTCTCTGGTGGGCAGGTATGTGTTGTGGTCTCTGGTGGGCAGGTATGTGTTGTGGTCTCTGGTGGGCAGTTAAGTGTTGTGGTCTCTGGTGGGCAGGTATGTGTTGTGGTCTCTGGTGGGCAGGTATGTGTTGTGGTCTCTGGTGGGCAGGTATGTGTTGTGGTCTCTGGTGGGCAGGTATGTGTTGTGGTCTTCCTGACGGGCCGACCCCCCAGGCGATGAGGGTAGGAAATATCACATCCGCCACGCTGACAATCAACACAGGGGTGTGTGCTTACTCCCTTCCTGTACTCGTAGTTCACACATGACTGCGTGGCCCGAGCATGACTCCAACACCATCATCAAGTTTGCTGACAATACGAAAGTGGTATGACAACGATGACACAGCCTATAGGGGGTGAGGTCAGAGAGGACAACAACCTCTCCCTTAACGTCAGCAAGACAACGGAGCTGATCGTGGACTACAGGAAACGGAGGGGCGAGCACGCCACTATCCACATTGATGTGGCTGTAGTGGAGTGGGTCAAGAGCTTGAAGTTCCTTGGTGTCCACATTACTGAGGAATTAACATGGTCCACACACACCAACACAGTTGTGAAGAGGGCACGACAGCACCTCTTCCCCCTCAGGAGACTGAAAAGATTTGGCATGGGCACTCAGATACTAAAACATTTATACAGCTGCACCATTGAAAGCATCTTGACTGGCTGCATCACTTCTTGGTACGGAAATTGCAAGGCACCCAACTGCAAGGCGCTACAGAAGGTGTTGAATACAGCCCAGTACATCACGGGGGCCGAGCTCCCTGCCATCCAGGACCTCTATACCAGGCGGTGTCAGAGGAAGCCCCCAAGCCATAGACTGTTCTCTCTGCTACCACACGGCAAGTGGTACCAGCGGGCCAAGTTACTGTCTAATATCTATCCTGTTGCCTAGTCACTTTACCCCTACCTACAGTATACTGCTGTTACTGTCTATTATCTATCCTATAACCCTACCTACAGTATACTGCTGTTACTGTCTATTATCTATCCTTTACCCTACCTACAGTATACTGCTGTTACTGTCTACTATCTATCCTTTACCCTACCTACAGTATACTGCTGTTACTGTCTATTATCTATCATGTTGCCTAGTCACTTTACCCCTACCTACAGTATACTGCTGCTACTGTCTATTATCTATCCTATAACCCTACCTACAGTATACTGCTGTTACTGTCTATTATCTATCCTTTACCCTACCTACAGTATACTGCTGTTACTGTCTACTATCTATCCTTTACCCTACCTACAGTATACTGCTGTTACTGTCTATTATCTATCCTTTACCCCTACCTACAGTATACTGCTGTTACTGTCTAATATCTATCCTGTTGCCCCTACCTACATGTATATAGCTACCTCAATTACCTCATATCCCTGCACAATGACTCAGTACTGGTACTCCCTATATATAACCATGTTATTACCTCATATCCCTGCACAATGACTCAGTACTGGTACTGCCTGTATATAACCATGTTATTACCTCATTTCCCTGCACAATGACTCAGTACTGGTACTGCCTGTATATAACCATGTTATTACCTCATATCCCTGCACAATGACTCAGTACTGGTACTTCCTGTATATAACCATGTTATTACCTGGTACTTCCTGTATATAACCATGTTATTACCTGGTACTTCCTGTATATAACCATGTTATTACCTGGTACTTCCTGTATATAACCATGTTATTACCTGGTACTTCCTGTATATAACCATGTTATTACCTGGTACTTCCTGTATATAACCATGTTATTACCTGGTACTTCCTGTATATAACCATGTTATTTTCACTCATTATTGTTATTCGTTATTCACTGTGTATTCATTCACTTCTCGTGTCACTATTTCAAATGTATATACACTTTTTGTATCTTTAACTCTGCATTGTTGGGAAGGGCCTCTGAGGAAGTGTTTCACTGTTAGTCTATGTTTGTTGCACCAGTGAGTGAGAATGCTGTACCCGCACAGAATACAGTAATATACTGTATTTTAGGAATTCTACAAACGTTGTCCTGAAACTCTACAGTAACTTAACTGGCCAATTGCTGCCAGTAATTTACTGTAATTCAGAATACAGTACCATACCACATTCCAAAGATATTTTGACCACTAGTGGGTGCATGGTCTTGTTGTTTCTCGTGTTTTAATATATTTTGAGGCATGTCTTGGAAGAGGCTATATTTGTTGCATCCTTTAGTGAGAGTCCTTGTACTAATTTAATATGTGGTGGTAGTTCCCTAACAATTAAATATAAGGGGACAGATAAGAGTGGCAGCAGGTCTCAAACCTTTAATGGCTGGGTGGCTAGCCACTTCCTTTTGATTTGTTTGGCCCTGGAGTCACAATCAAATCAAATCAAACTTTATTTGTCATACGCGCCGAATACAAGAAGTGTAGACTTTACTGTGAAATGCTTACGAGCCCTAAACCAACAGTTCAGTTCAAGAAGAAGAAAATATTTACCAAGTAGACTAAAATAAAAAGTAACACAATAAGAATAACAATAATGAGGCTATATACAGGGGGCACCGGTACAGAGTCAGTGTGCGGGGGTACAGGTTAGTAATGAGGCTATATACAGGGGGCACCGGTACAGAGTCAGTGTGCAGGGGTACAGGTTAGTAATGAGGCTATATACAGGGGGCACCGGTACCGAGTCAGTGTGCGGGGGTACAGGTTAGTAATGAGGCTATATACAGGGGGCACCGGTACAGAGTCAGTGTGCGGGGGTACAGGTTAGTAATGAGGCTATATACAGGGGGCACCGGTACCGAGTCAGTGTGCGGGGGTACAGGTTAGTAATGAGGCTATATACAGGGGGCACCGGTACAGAGTCAGTGTGCGGGGGTACAGGTTAGTAATGAGGCTATATACAGGGGGCACCGGTACAGAGTCAGTGTGCGGGGGTACAGGTTAGTAATGAGGCTATATACAGGGGGCACCGGTACAGAGTCAGTGTGCGGGGGTACAGGTTAGTAATGAGGCTATATACAGGGGGCACCGGTACAGAGTCAGTGTGCGGGGGTACAGGTTAGTAATGAGACTATATACAGGGGGCACCAGTACAGAGTCAGTGTGCGGGGGTACAGGTTAGTAATGAGGCTATATACAGGGGGCACCGGTACAGAGTCAGTGTGCGGGGGTACAGGTTAGTAATGAGGCTATATACAGGGGGCACCGGTACAGAGTCAGTGTGCGGGGGTACAGGTTAGTAATGAGGCTATATACAGGGGGCACCGGTACAGAGTCAGTGTGCGGGGGTACAGGTTAGTAATGAGGCTATATACAGGGGGCACCGGTACCGAGTCAGTGTGCGGGGGGTACAGGTTAGTTGAGTCACGGGCAGTTTGGAAGCCTTTGTTAAGGCGTAACAAGCAAGTGATATAAAACGCCGAAAATCAGTGGGTAAATTGTAATATATTATTAGAAATTCACTATTAGTAATTACTGGATTGTATTTTCAATTATAAAAAGTACTGTATTGCTGTTTTGTATTTACTGCAGCATACTGTAAATGATGGTGCATTGTGGGGCGAAATATTATTGGAGGAGAAAGAATCACTGGCTCATTAACATATTTTAAGGCGTGCCTTGTAAATGTCTATATTTGTTGCACCCGTTAGTTAGAGTCCTGTACTAATTGAAGTGATATGTGGTGGTAGTAGTTCCCTAACAATTACATATAGGGGGGACATGGGACAGGTCAGAGCTGGCAGCAGGTCTTAAACCAGGTCCATTTGATCTGTTTGCCTTTGTAATCACATCCTGTTCCTTTGATAAGTCCTCTAGAAGCATTAATATGCTGTAATATGCACACAACAACCCGGTGGGCTCTAATCGCTTGTAATTACAGTAAAATACTGTAGAAATACATTTTCTTACAGTTTAATGGCGACTTTTACTGTATTTTACTGTGTTTAATTGCCTCTGATCTATCATGTTTCCATGAATATATCAGTATTGTATCGGCACTATCATAGAGAGTCAGAGTGGAGGCTGCTGAGGGGAGGACGGCTCATAATAAACTCTGGAACGGAGCGAACGGAATGGCATCAAACTATGTGTTTGATGTATTTGATACCATTCCACTCATTTCCGCTCCAGCCCGTCCTCCACCATTAATGTGCCACCAACCTCCTGCACCACTCCCCCTCCCTCACAGCCCACACCCCTACCCCACACTCACCCTCTGATTCTTGAAGTAGAAGGGATCGATGTCATCCAGAGGTACCCCAACCTCCTGCACCACCACCCCCCCCCCCTCCCTCACAGCCCACACCCCTACCCCACACTCACCCTCTGATTCTTGAAGTAGAAGGGATCGATGTCATCCAGAGGTACCCCAACCAGTCCTGGGGGAATGTCACCAAAGATGCGTGGAAGTTGTTTTCCGGCCTCCAGGTCGGGCCTGGGCATGGGCAGCTCCACGTTGCCCAGATCCTCCTGGTAATCCTTGGCGTTCTTGGCCTGCTCCTCGGCAATCCGCTGCTCGATGGCGGCCAGGGATTCGCGAGTGAACCGGCGCAAGCCATCAGGACCCGTTGGTAACAGCATGGCTGCCATCTTTTCATCCTGATTATCCTGTACTAGAATTTACTTACAGCTGTTGATACAGGTGGAGGTGGGGAAGACAGACGCCAGAGAGGGACAGAGAGGGAGAGAGAGAGGGTCAAATCAAATCAAGGCAAATCAAATCCAATTTTATTTGTCACATACACATGGTTAGCAGATGTTAATGTGAGTGTAGCGAAATGCTTGTGCTTCTAGTGAGAGAATGGGTAAGACAGAGCCAGAGAGGGAGAGAGAGGGAGAGAGAGAGGATGAGAGAGAAGGTGAGAGAGAGAGGGTGAGAGAATGGGTAAGACAGAGCCAGAGAAGGAGAGAGATGGAGAGAGAGAGAAAGAGAGAGAGGGTGAGAGAGAGAGGAGAGAGAGAGAGAGAGAGAGAGAGAGAGGAGGTGAGAGAGAGAGAGTTAAAGAGAGAGAGAGAGAGGGAGAGAGAGAGAGAGGAGGTGAGAGAGAGAGGGTTAAAGAGAGAGAGAGAGAGGAGGTGAGAGAGAGAGGGTTAAAGAGAGAGAGAGAGGGAGAGAGAGAGAGATAGAGAGAGATAGAGAGAGAGGTGAGAGAGAGAGAGAGAGAGAGAGAGAGAGAGAGAGAGAGAGAGGGTTAGAGAGAGAGAGAGAGAGATAGAGAGAGAGAGGGTGAGAGAGAGGGTGAGAGAGAGGGTGAGAGAGCGAGAGAGGGTGAGAGAGAGGGTGAGAGAGAGAGAGAGAGAGAGAGCGAGAGAGAGAGAGAGCGAGAGAGAGAGAGCGTTAAAAAAGAGAGAGAGAGATGGATCAGAAAGTGAGTACCAGGCCACATTGAAGACACCACTATGGTATGAATGACTGTTGAGTCATCATATAACAAACCCCAGCTCCATTATGGTTTTGACTACAAAGTAGCAGGTTAGCATAATTATCGTAGCAGGTTAGCATAATTATCGTAGCAGGTTAGAATAATTATCGTAGCAGGTTAGCATAATTATCATAGCAGATTAGGAGAATTAAGTTATGGTTAGGAAAGGGTTAAGGTTAGCTAAAAAAATTATATATATATATAATTTACTTTTGACGTCAATTTGACATAAACTGTATTCTATCTAGCCATGGCCCTCCATGATGCATGGATTACATCGCCAACCCTGACCCTTGACCTCTGCTGATGCAACTGTAAAGTCCCTTGAACAATACAGATTATTGGCTGAATGTCACTGTGTTCTATGAACAACAGATCTGATGGGGCTGCATCCTGTATCTAAACTCTCAGATCTCAGGAGCTGATTTCCCAGAGGGCCATTCTGCTCTAATCCAGCCCCGACAGGCTGTATTTTAAGGCCTCTCAAAAAACTGCACATCTGACAGTTACTCTGACAACCTTCAAGTGGCCACAGTTACCGGAGAGGATATGAGCATTAAAGGGAAGAAATGATCCGCAGAAATTGCATAATTTGTTGACATTGTGTCTCCTGAACCACAGTGGATATCGGGACGGGCGAAAATAGAATTCCACCGTGACAAAAACAAAACACACAGAAGACTATGGATGTGAGATTGTTCATTTTAAAATACTACCGTACGTCTCCCGGTGTATGTAACAATATAACGGGGGGGCTTTTGTTGTCTTATTAAACTGCTTGGTAGAATAGAAAACGAATAGCAGAATAGGACTACATTATCGCTAGATAATCCTAACCAGGTGTGCATTGTTTGAATGGCCATTCCTACGTCATGGCGAGGTGGTAATCTGTAACTGTTTTGAAAGTTCTAGTTTGAGGGAGAGAGAGAGAGAGAGAGAGAGAGAGAGAGAGAGAGAAAGAGGGAGGAAGAGAGGGAGAGAGAGGAAGGGAGGAAGAGAGAGAAGAGGGAGTTCCAGTCAGTGCATACGTCTGTGTGTTGAAAGAAAGACATGTTTTTTTAGTTCTTTACCAGTGACCAGCGCTAGCTTCCTGTTACCCAACCGCCTCTGTCAAAGTAGGCCAGCCATAGTTGTCAGTCAGAGGATTATAAAGCAATGGTCACTAGCCAGCCCTGACCTGGGATGGGGATGGGTATGAGGCCTGTCACTGTCCCTCCCATGTAGGGGGAGGGGGGAACTGGTCGAATTGACATCATTATACAACTGGGATGACATCACTATAAAACTGGGATGGCATCACTATAAAACTGGAATGACATCACTATAAAACTGGGATGACATCACTATAAAACTGGGATGACATCACTATAAAACTGGGATGACATCACTATAAAACTGGGCTGACATCACTATAAAACTGGGATGACATCACTATAAAACTGGGATGACATCACTATAAAACTGGGATGACATCACTATAAAACTGGGATGACATCATTGTAAAATTGGGCTGACATCACTATAAAACTGGGATGACATCACTATAAAACTGGGATGACATCATTGTAAAACTGGGATGACATCATTATAAAACTGGGATGACATCACTATAAAACTGGGATGACATCATTATAAAACTGGGCTGACATCACTATAAAACTGGGATGACATCACTATAAAACTGGGATGACATCATTGTAAAACTGGGATGACATCATTGTAAAACTGGGATGACATCATTGTAAAACTGGGATGACATCACTGTAAAACTGGGATGACATCACTATAAAACTGGGCTGACATCACTATAAAACTGGGATGACATCACTATAAAACTGGGATGACATCACTGTAAAACTGGGATGACATCACTGTAAAACTTGGTGAAATGACACCATTAGGCCTACAATCAGAAACTGGCTGAGGTAATATCCTTGTTTCAACTGCATTTCAACCAATGCTGGGCTGGCATTGAAGTGCTCCCCCCCATTCGCCTCTATCTCAAACGAGATAAAACTGTGGTCCGAACTATTTTAAACAATAATGAAAGAGAGATCTAAACTGATTGTTGTTAGAATAACCAGGCAGCTGTGTAACCGGCTGGTCCATACATTACAGGCCAAACAGCTGCCTAAAATCAAATAGGTTTACAAACAGGATCAAAACCAAGTTATCCCTATTGAGAAGGATTGAGATGTTCCCTTCCATATCATTGGCTTAGCTGCTAGGATTCCCTATTAACAAATGGAGAGATTGTTATTTCCATAGAACTGGCTTAGATCCTAGCATTCCCTTTCCTATTGGCTTATCTCCCGGTGAGGGGATCCCCCTGTCCTGTCCTATCCTGTCCTGTCCTGAAACACATTGATCCATGATCTCTACACACCACACCCAGCCAGACAGATACTAGAAGTCATCTCTTATCTGCTTTTATTTGATCTGCTTATTTGGCCCAGGTTGATCAAAATCTCAGATCAGACTGACTAGATCCAACCAACTGGATCACTGACTAGATCCAACCAACTGGATCACTGACTAGATCCAACCAACTGGATCACTGTCTAGATCCAACCAACTGGATCACTGACTAGATCACTGACTAGATTCAACCAACTGGATCACTGACTGGATCCAACCAACTGGATCACTGACTAGATCACTGACTAGATCCAACCAACTGGATCACTGACTAGATCCAACCAACTGGATCACTGACTAGATCCAACCAACTGGATCACTGACTAGATCACTGACTAGATCCAACCAACTGGATCACTGACTGGATCCAACCAACTGGATCACTGACTGGATCCAACCAACTGGATCACTGACTAGATCCAACCAACTGTATCACTAACTGGATCCAACCAATGTCATTCCCATTTGGTGGGGGAAGAAATAGGTTAAATTCTCCATTAGCAGATAATGAGGTTGCTACATCAGATAAAGATGTAGTGGTGGTGTTTCTCTTGTGATTTGGCATTCAGAGACGCACCGTGCAAGAGCACTCACTGGTTACAAAGCTGTAGCAATGCTGAATACTGCAGTCAGGTGAAATATCATGCCCTGTGAGACAAACCTCGTCTGCACATCGTTATATGTGGTGAAATATCAGGCCCTGTGAGACAAACCTCGTGGTGAAGTATCAGGCCATGTGAGACAAACCTCGTGGTGAAATATCAGGCCCTGTGAGACAAACCTCGTGGTGAAGTATCAGGCCCTGTGAGACAAACCTCGTGGTGAAATATCAGGCCCTGTGAGACAAACCTCGTGGTGAAATATCAGGCCCTGTGAGACAAACCTCGTGGTGAAGTATCAGGCCCTGTGAGACAAACCTCGTGGTGAAATGTCATGCCCCGTGAGACAAACCTCGTGGTGAAATGTCATGCCCCGTGAGACAAACCTTGTGGTGAAATATCATGCCCTGTGAGACAAACCTCGTCTACACATCGTTATATGTGGTGAAATATCATGCCCTGTGAGACAAACCTCGTCTACACATCGTTATATGTGGTGAAATATCATGCCCTGTGAGACAAACCTCGTCTACACATCGTTATATGTGGTGAAATATCATGCCCTGTGAGACAGACTGCTTCTACACATCATTACCATCTAAGACAATACTTTGTTCACATATGATGTTGTGCCTCCATAACAATGGTGACATTGGCATTACTATTCTCCCTCTATTTTGTTTTAACTGTAGATAAACTAGTTTAGTTTTTTTTAAATAATAGTGAAGACATCAAAAAGTTGCAAGATTGGATCCCCCGAGCTGACAAGGTAAAAATCTGTCGTTCTGCCCCTGAACAAGGGGGTTATGTGGGTTATGTTTGTTTAGCAGAGGACTTAATGTGGGCTGTGTTCGTTTAGCAGAGGACTTAATGTGGGCTGTGTTCGTTTAGCAGAGGACTTAATGTGGGCTGTGTTCGTTTAGCAGAGGACTTAATGTGGGCTGTGTTTGTTTAGCAGAGGACTTAATGTGGGCTGTGTTCGTTTAGCAGAGGACTTAATGTGGGCTGTGTTCGTTTAGCAGAGGACTTAATGTGGGCTGTGTTCGTTTAGCAGAGGACTTAATGTGGGCTGTGTTCGTTTAGCAGAGGACTTAATGTGGGCTGTGTTCGTTTAGCAGAGGACTTAATGTGGGCTGTGTTCGTTTAGCAGAGGCAGAGGCAGGGAGCAGGGCAGGGCAGACAGGGAGGAGGGCAGGGCAAGGAGGGAAGAGGGAGGAGAGGAGGGAGGAGGGCAGGGCAGAGCAGGAGGGGAGGGAGGGAGGGAGGGAGGACAGGGCAGGGATGAGGGCAGGGCAGGGAGGGAGGAGGACAGGGCAGGGATGAGGGCAGGGCAGGGAGGGATGAGGGCAGGGCAGGGATGAGGGCAGGGCAGGGAGGGAGGAGGACAGGGCAGGGATGAGGGCAGGGCAGGGAGGGAGGAGGAGAAGGGCAGGAGGAGGGCAGGGATGAGGGCAGGGCAGGGAGGGATGAGGGCAGGGCAGGAAGGGATGAGGGCAGGGCAGGCAGGGAGGAGGACAGGAGGAGGGCAGGGCAGGGAGGGAGGAGGAGAAGGGCAGGAGGAGGGCAGGGATGAGGGCAGGGCAGGGAGGGAGGAGGACAGGGCAGGGAGGGAGGGAGGGAGGGAGGGAGGGAGGGAGGGAGGGAGGGAGGGAGGGAGGGAGGGAGGGAGGGAGGGAGGGAGGACAGGGAGGACAGGGAGGACAGGGGAAAAGTATCTTAGTTTAATGAAATTTAATTATCATTACAGCCAGATGTGCTGTGGACGTTTCCCACCACAAATAATGATCCTAATTAGATTGAGGGTGCAGAGGAACAGAGGACAGACAGGAGTAGCTGATGATGTGCACCCAAAACCTCCAGCAGCATCAGCAAGCTAAACATACAGTACTTATTGTTTTGCTGTTCAATATACGACCAAAATACACCTCTGAACACAAGTGAAACTATAGGCTATTTTTTTTTCTGTTTGCAAAAAAATACAGTGTCCTTTTTCCAACCAATAAACAACCTGAACATGATGTCACATGATGTCACATGATGCCACATGATGTCACATGATTCCACATGATGTCACATGATTCCACATGATGTCACATGATTCCACATGATGCCACATGATGTCACATGATTCCACATGATGTCACATGATTCCACATGATGCCACATCATGTCACATGATTCCACATGATGTCACATGATTCCACATGATGTCACATGATTCCACATGATGTCACATTATGTATTTTCAACATATCTGGGTTCTGGCCACTGGGATAGGTGAGATCACAGATATCATATGAAATTATATTCTATACTTAAGCAATAAGGCACGGTGAGGGTGTGGTACATGGCCAATATACCACGGCTGTTCTTACGCAACGACGCACCGCGGAGTGGCTGGACACAGCCCTTAGCCGCGGTATCATGGCTATATACCACAAACCCCCGAGGTGCCTTATTGCTGTTATAAACTGGTTACCAATGTAATTAGAATAGTAAAAATAAATGTTTTGTCATACCCGTGGTATACAGTCTGATATACTACATCTGTCAGCCAATCAGCATACGAACCACCCAGTATAATGTATAGTTTACCACCATAGATGTGCAGTTTGGTTGATCCAGAGATGGACAGGCTCGGGTATTTCACCACTCACCACCACGACACCAGATGACCTTTAACACTAAGGGGGTCCCAGATGACCTTTTAACACTCCCAAATGATGCCCTATCCCCTGTGGCCCTGGTCAAAAGTAGTGCACTACTAACTATAGGCCCTGGTTAAAAGTAGTGCACTATAAAGGGAATAGGGTTCTATAGGCTCTGGTCAAAAGTAGTGCACTTGGAGTTCAATTTGGGACGTAACATAAATGCTATACAGTCTGAAATACATGTACACTGAAAAGTTTCTGTTTTAAAAAAATAGTATTCCTTGTGATTGGAAGGGAAATCAGCCCCCCCCCCCCCCCCCCCCCTCCCATCTTGTCTGGCAGAGAGTACAGCAGGTCATAGCTACTGTAGTAGTTCATCACTGTTAGTCTGCTGTAAAATTAATGTTATGTCCCACTTCATGTCCTGCTGAGACACTGACATTCCTCGGAGTCACACAGAGTCCTAACGTTCCTCTGTTTGTCTGTGTGTGTGTGTGTGTGTGTGTGTGCATGTGTGTGTGTGTGTGTGCATGTGTGTGTGTGTGTGTGTGTGCATGTGTGTGTGTGTGTGTGTGTGTGTGTGTGTGTGTGTGTGTGTGTGTGTGTGTGTGTGTGTGTATGCGTGTGTGTGTGTGTGTGTGTGTGCGCACGCGTGTGTGTGTGTGTGTGTATGTGTGTGTGTGTGTGTGTGTGTGCATGTGTGTGTGTGTGTGTGTGCATGTGTGCGTGTGTGTGTGTGTGTGTGTGTGTGTACATGTTTGTGTGCGTGTGTCTGTCCTGTCAGCCGAGAGACTGGGTCACATCCCATCCAGAAGAGTTCTAGGAAGTCTGGGCATTTTCTTAATCGTCTTAATCTATTGTGATGAGTCTCTGATCCACCTCTACGCAGACGACAACATTCTCTATACCTCTGGCCCTTCTTTGGACACTGTGTTAACTAACCTCCAGACGAGCTTCAATGCCATACAACGCTCCTTCCGTGGCCTCCAACTACTTTTAAATACTAGTAAAACTAAATGCTGCCCGCACCTGCCCGCACCTGCCCGCACCTGCCCGCCCGTCCAGCATCACTACTCTGGACGACTCTGACTTAGAATACGTGAACAACTACAAATACCTAGGTGTCTGGTTAGACTGTAAACTCTCATTCCAGACTCACATTAGGCATCTCCAATCCAAAATTAAATCTAGAATCGGCTTCCTATTTCGCAACAAAGCATCCTTCACTCACGCTGCCAAACATACCCTTGTAAAACTGACTATCCGACCGATCCTTGACTTCAGCGATGTCATTTACAAAATATCCACCCAACACTCTACTCAGCAAACTGGATGTAGTCTATCACAGTGCCATCCGTTTTGTCAACAAAGCCCCATATGCTACCCACCACTGCGACCTGTATGCTCTCGTTGGCTGGCCCTCGCTTCATATTTGTCGCCAAACCCACTGGCTCCAGGTCATCTATAAGTCTTTGCTAAGTAAAGCCCCGCCTTGTCTCAGCTCCCTGGTCAACATAGCAGCACCCACCCGTAGCACACGCAGCAGGTATATCTCACTTGTCACCCCCAAAGCCAATTCCTATTTCAGCCGCCTTTCCTTCCAGTTCTCTGCTGCCAATGACTGGAACGAATTGCAAAAATCACTGAAGTTGGAGACTCATATCTCCCTCTCTAACTTTAAGCACCAGCTGTCAGAGCAGCTCACTGCACCTGTACATAGCCCATCTGTAAATAGCCCATCCATCTACCTCATCCCCATACTGTTATTTATGTTATTTTTTTTGCTCCTTTGCACCCCAGTATCTCTACTTGCACACTCATCTTCTGCACATATATCACTCCAGTGTTTAATTGCTATATTGTAATTACTTTACCACCATGGCCTAGTTATTGCCTTACCTCCCTTATCCTACTTCATTTGCACACACTGTATATATACTTTTTCTATTGTATTATTGACTGTATGTTCGTTTATTCCATGTGTAACTCTGTGTTGTTGTTTGTGTCGCACTGCTTTGCTTTATCTTGGCCAGGTCGCAACTAGCCTACCTGGTTAAATAAAGGTGAAATTACATTTAAAAATAAAAATGGTTTTGTATTGTATTGTGTTGTGTTGTATTGTGTTGTATTGTATTGTGTTGTATTGTATTGTATTGTGTTGTATTGTATTGTGTTGTATTGTATTGTGTTGTATTGTATTGTGTTGTATTGTGTTGTATTGTGTTGTATTGTGTTGTATTGTATTGTGTTGTATTGTGTTGTATTGTGTTGTATTGTATTGTGTTGTATTGTGTTGTGTTGTATTGTGTTGTATTGTGTTGTATTGTATTGTGTTGTATTGTGTTGTATTGTGTTGTGTTGTGTTGTATTGTGTTGTATTGTGTTGTATTGTATTGTGTTGTATTGTGTTGTATTGTATTGTGTTGTATTGTGTTGTATTGTATTGTGTTGTATTGTGTTGTATTGTATTGTGTTGTATTGTGTTGTATTGTATTGTGTTGTATTGTGTTGTATTGTATTGTGTTGTATTGTGTTGTATTGTATTGTGCTGTATTTTATTGTGTTGTGTGTGCTCCCTGTGCTGTATTCTGTTATGTATGCTGTGTGTGCTGTATTGTACTATGTGTGCTGTGTGCGAGAGCTGTTTTAAAATACCTCGTGAATTTTCTGCCTGTTTTGGTGGGATGGAGTTCCACCAGGCTTGAGAAAAGTTAATTGACCAATAACAGAGAGTTTCAAACTGGCCTGCCAATCTTCTGCTAGTTTTCAGAATACATATCCCTCCCATTATGCTTGTCCAATTAGGCCTCTCACTCAGACCACTCCCAGACAGTCCTAGTAAAATTATTGCTTGAGAAATTGTTCTTTGCTAAGAATATTTTTTTGTTTCTATTTGACCACTAATTGAAAACTTTCACAGTAAATAAGGCTCTTAATTGTTACCCACAAATGATTTGATCTTGAGATTAAAAAAGCTGCATTGGGCTTTTAATCAACCATGTGGCAGTTGACCGTGTGTTGATTGATATCAGCATCTACAGGACAAATAGGGGACTCTGCGATTAAACTGGTGCCAGAGATACTAACAACTGAAAGAGGAATCGTCCTCAACGCTCTGGATAGCCATTTCCCAAAAAAGGTTGTTGAAATGACACCATTAAAGATCGACTAAACGCATAGATTCTGCATGTGTTTTTCTGTCGCTCATTAATAGGAAAAACAAGAATTCAGTCTTGGGGGGGTGTGATTTGATGTATCAGTTACTGATGTTTGTCCCCCATGATACACAATAGGAACAAAGACAGTATCACGTCCTTAAAATAGTCTGAATTAATCGAACTCAAGAAATCTGTAATAATTGTGGACGTTTTTTTTGCCGAGGAGGTTTTTAGTTTGACATCTAGTGAAGGTGTTTGGCGCAGTACTTCTCAAGTTAAAACATTTGCAAAGCATTGTTTAATGTAAAAAAAATGTTTAAAAGACTGATCCACTGCTCTGCTGGTCAGTCTGTCTCACGGTCTGTGTTCTGCGGTAGGATTGGATAGAGCACAAATCACTGCAGCTGTGTATCCCATGTTAGCGGACAAGTGAGCATTGTCGAAATCCAAACCCAACCCTCGAGTAAAGCCATGACGAACTCACTTACAAAACTCAGTTTTGGAAGAGACTGACTTTATGACCAAAATGATCTTATTTACAATTTGCAGTCAATTTTACACTAGAGTAAATGTTTCAGATTCAAATTGATGACGGAAGTTGATTACCTACATTTGAGCTTTAAACTAGCTGGATGCCTTTTAGTAGAGAATAATGTGTGAAGAATAGTCTCTACTCACAATGTGTGAGTGTTTTAATTTAGGCTTGTCCAAATAGTCCTCTGCGTTAGCGGTACTTCCTCTAAACAACATCTGATTTCAGACTCTGGTTCTTCCTCTGGATCCCTTCAAATGGGTTCACACTGAGGTTATCTCAGGGCAAACTAATCCACAGCAATCAATGTTTTCTCCTCCTCTTCCATCAAAACACAGACACACAATCTATCCTATTTCTGTATAGTTAATGTCAAACGTCCCCATTTTCTTTCTTAGTCCTCCGTGTGTGTTTCCTGGGCATGCATACCTGTAATGTATTCCTATGTAATCCTACTCACACAATAAGTGTTTTACTAATTCATTACTACTATAACCTGTGAAATTATCCAACATTAGTGTGCTGTTGACTTTATCTCAGTGGGTTTTCAGGCCCGGGGACACGGAAGAAGCTAAAGGGAGAGATCTACATTCTTATTATTATTTTTATTATTACCCTACCCATCAACCAAAACCCTACCCATCAACCAAAACCCTAACCATCAACCAAAACCCTACCCATCAACCAAAACTCTACCCATCAACCAAAACCCTACCCTACCCTACCCCTCAACCAAAACCCTACCCTACCCTACCCATCAACCAAAACCCTACCCATCAACCAAAACCCTAACCATCAACCAAAACCCTACCCATCAACCAAAACCCTAACCATCAACCAAAACCCTACCCATCAACCAAAACCCTAACCATCAACCAAAACCCTACCCTACCCTACCCCTCAACCAAAACCCTACCCTACCCTACCCATCAACCAAAACCCTAACCCTTCAACCAAAACCCTACCCATCAACCAAAACCCTACCCATCAACCAAAACCCTACCCCTCAACCAAAACCCTACCCTACCCTACCCATCAACCAAAACCCTAACCCTTCAACCAAAACCCTACCCATCAACCAAAACCCTACCCATCAACCAAAACCCTACCCCTCAACCAAAACCCTACCCTACCCTACCCATCAACCAAAACCCTAACCATCAACCAAAACCCTACCCATCAACCAAAACCCTACCCATCAACCAAAACCCTACCCCTCAACCAAAACCCTACCCTACCCTACCCATCAACCAAAACCCTACCCTACACTACCCCTCAACCAAAACCCTACCCCTCAACCAAAACCCTACCCATCAACCAAAACCCTACCCATCAACCAAAACCCTACCCCTCAACCAAAACCCTACCCTACACTACCCCTCAACCAAAACCCTACCCTTCAACCAAAACCCTACCCCTCAACGAAAACCCTACCCTACCCTACCCATCAACCAAAACCCTACCCCTCAACCAAAACCCTACCCTACACTACCCCTCAACCAAAACCCTACCCTTCAACCAAAACCCTACCCTTCAACCAAAACCCTACCCTACCCTTCAACCAAAACCCTACCCTTCAACCAAAACCCTACCCCTCAACCAAAACCCTACCCCTCAACCAAAACCCTACCCATCAACCAAAACCCTACCCCTCAACCAAAACCCTACCCTTCAACCAAAACCTTACCCCTCAACCAAAACCCTACCCCTCAACCAAAACCCTACCCTTCAACCAAAACCCTACCCCTCAACCAAAAGCCTACCCTACCCTACCCTTCAACCAAAACCCTACCCTTCAACCAAAACCCTACCCTTCAACCAAAACCCTACCCTTCAACCAAAACCCTACCCCTCAACCAAAACCCTACCCCTCAACCAAAACCCTACCCCTCAACCAAAACCCTACCCCTCAACCAAAACCCTACCCATCAACCAAAACCCTACCCTACCCTTCAACCAAAACCCTACCCTACCCTTCAACCAAAACCCTACCCTTCAACCAAAACCCTACCCCTCAACCAAAACCCTACCCCTCAACCAAAACCCTACCCCTCAACCAAAACCCTACCCATCAACCAAAACCCTACCCTACCCTTCAACCAAAACCCTACCCTACCCTTCAACCAAAACCCTACCCATCAACCAAAACCCTACCCTTCAACCAAAACCCTACCCCTCAACCAAAACCCTACCCCTCAACCAAAACCCTACCCATCAACCAAAACCCTACCCCTCAACCAAAACCCTACCCTTCAACCAAAACCCTACCCATCAACCAAAACCCTACCCTTCAACCAAAACCCTACCCCTCAACCAAAACCCTACCCTACCCTACCCTTCAACCAAAACCCTACCCATCAACCAAAACCCTACCCCTCAACCAAAACCCTACCCCTCAACCAAAACCCTACCCCTCAACCAAAACCCTACCCCTCAACCAAAACCCTACCCTACCCTTCAACCAAAACCCTACCCTTCAACCAAAACCCTACCCTTCAACCAAAACCCTACCCTACCCTTCAACCAAAACCCTACCCCTCAACCAAAACCCTACCCTACCCTTCAACCAAAACCCTACCCTACCCTTCAACCAAAACCCTACCCCTCAACCAAAACCCTACCCTACCCTACCCTTCAACCAAAACCCTACCCTTCAACCAAAACCCTACCCCTCAACCAAAACCCTACCCTACCCTACCCTTCAACCAAATTCCTACCCTTCAACCAAAACCCTACCCTTCAACCAAAACCCTACCCATCAACCAAAACCCTACCCTACCCCTCAACCAAAACCCTACCCTTCAACCAAAACCCTACCCTTCAACCAAAACCCTACCCTTCAACCAAAACCCTACCCCTCAACCAAAACCCTACCCTTCAACCAAAACCCTACCCTACCCTTCAACCAAAACCCTACCCTTCAACCAAAACCCTACCCTTCAACCAAAACCCTACCCTACCCTTCAACCAAAACCCTACCCCTCAACCAAAACCCTACCCTACCCTTCAACCAAAACCCTACCCTACCCTTCAACCAAAACCCTACCCCTCAACCAAAACCCTACCCTACCCTACCCTTCAACCAAAACCCTACCCTTCAACCAAAACCCTACCCCTCAACCAAAACCCTACCCTACCCTACCCTTCAACCAAATTCCTACCCTTCAACCAAAACCCTACCCTTCAACCAAAACCCTACCCATCAACCAAAACCCTACCCTACCCCTCAACCAAAACCCTACCCTTCAACCAAAACCCTACCCTTCAACCAAAACCCTACCCTTCAACCAAAACCCTACCCCTCAACCAAAACCCTACCCTTCAACCAAAACCCTACCCTACCCCTCAACCAAAACCCTACCCCTCAACCAAAACCCTACCCTACCCTACCCTTCAACCAAATTCCTACCCTTCAACCAAAACCCTACCCTTCAACCAAAACCCTACCCTTCAACCAAAACCCTACCCTTCAACCAAAACCCTACCCTACCCTTCAACCAAAACCCAACCCTACCCTTCAACCAAAACCCAACCCTACCCTTCAACCAAAATCCTACCCCTCAACCAAAACCCTACCCTACCCTTCAACCAAATTCCTACCCCTCAACCAAAACCCTACCCCTCAACCAAAACCCTACCCTTCAACCAAATTCCTACCCTTCAACCAAAACCCTACCCCTCAACCAAAACCCTACCCCTCAACCAAAACCCTACCCCTCAACCAAAACCCTACCCCTCAACCAAATTCCTACCCTTCAACCAAAACCCTACCCCTCAACCAAAACCCTACCCCTCAACCAAAACCCTACCCTACCCTTCAACCAAAACCCTACCCCTCAACCAAAACCCTACCCCTCAACCAAAACCCTACCCCTCAACCAAAACCCTACCCCTCAACCAAATTCCTACCCTTCAACCAAAACCCTACCCCTCAACCAAAACCCTACCCTACCCTTCAACCAAAACCCTACCCATCAACCAAAACCCTACCCTACCCTACCCTTCAACCAAAACCCTACCCCTCAACCAAAACCCTACCCATCAACCAAAACCCTACCCTACCCTACCCATCAACCAAAACCCTACCCCTCAACCAAAACCCTACCCATCAACCAAAACCCTACCCTACCCTACCCATCAACCAAAACCCTACCCATCAACCAAAACCCTACCCCTCAACCAAAACCCTACCCATCAACCAAAACCCTACCCTTCAACCAAAACCCTACCCTTCAACCAAAACCCTACCCTTCAACCAAAACCCTACCCTACCCTTCAACCAAAACCCTACCCTTCAACCAAAACCCTACCCTACCCTTCAACCAAAACCCTACCCTCAACCAAAACCCTACCCTACCCTACCCTTCAACCAAAACCCTACCCTTCAACCAAAACCCTACCCCTCAACCAAAACCCTACCCTTCAACCAAAACCCTACCCTTCAACCAAAACCCTACCCCTCAACCAAAACCCTACCCTACCCTACCCTTCAACCAAATTCCTACCCTTCAACCAAAACCCTACCCCTCAACCAAAACCCTACCCTTCAACCAAAACCCTACCCTACCCATCAACCAAAACCCTACCCATCAACCAAAACCCTACCCATCAACCAAAACCCTACCCCTCAACCAAAACCCTACCCTTCAACCAAAACCCTACCCTTCAACCAAAACCCTACCCCTCAACCAAAACCCTACCCTACCCTACCCTTCAACCAAAACCCTACCCCTCAACCAAAACCCTACCCTACCCTACCCTTCAACCAAATTCCTACCCTTCAACCAAAACCCTACCCTTCAACCAAAACCCTACCCTTCAACCAAAACCCTACCCTTCAACCAAAACCCTACCCCTCAACCAAAACCCTACCCTACCCTACCCTTCAACCAAATTCCTACCCTTCAACCAAAACCCTACCCTTCAACCAAAACCCTACCCATCAACCAAAACCCTACCCCTCAACCAAAACCCTACCCTTCAACCAAAACCCTACCCTTCAACCAAAACCCTACCCTTCAACCAAAACCCTACCCTTCAACCAAAACCCTACCCTTCAACCAAAACCCTACCCCTCAACCAAAACCCTACCCTTCAACCAAATTCCTACCCTTCAACCAAAACCCTACCCTACCCTTCAACCAAAACCCAACCCTACCCTTCAACCAAAATCCTACCCCTCAACCAAAACCCTACCCTACCCTTCAACCAAATTCCTACCCCTCAACCAAAACCCTACCCCTCAACCAAAACCCTACCCCTCAACCAAATTCCTACCCTTCAACCAAAACCCTACCCCTCAACCAAAACCCTACCCCTCAACCAAATTCCTACCCTTCAACCAAAACCCTACCCTTCAACCAAAACCCTACCCTTCAACCAAAACCCTACCCTTCAACCAAAACCCTACCCTTCAACCAAAACCCTACCCTTCAACCAAAACCCTACCCTTCAACCAAAACCCTACCCTTCAACCAAAACCCTACCCTTCAACCAAAACCCTACCCTTCAACCAAAACCCTACCCTACCCTACCCTTCAACCAAAACCCTACCCATCAACCAAAACCCTACCCCTCAACCAAAACCCTACCCCTCAACCAAAACCCTACCCCTCAACCAAAACCCTACCCCTCAACCAAAACCCTACCCCTCAACCAAATTCCTACCCTTCAACCAAAACCCTACCCTTCAACCAAATTCCTACCCTTCAACCAAAACAAAACTAAATTCCTACTCTTCCCCAAAAGCCTACATTCACTAAAACCCTCCCCTTCAACAAAACCTTACCCTGGCATTCACCAAAAAAACAACAACAGTACACCAAAACCCAACAACAATACCAAAACACAACAACAACACCAAAACAACACCAAAACACAACAACAACACCAAAACAACACCAAAACACAACAACAACACCAAAACACAACAACAACACCAAAACAACACCAAAACACAACAACAACACCAAAACACAACAACAACACCAAAACAACACCAAAACACAACAACAACACCAAAACACAACAACAACACCAAAACAACACCAAAACACAACAACAACACCAAAACACAACAACAACACCAAAACAACACCAAAACACAACAACAACACCAAAACACAACAACAACACCAAAACACAACAACACCAAAACCCAACAACAACACCAAAACACAACAACAACACCAAAACCCAACAACAACACCAAAACCCAACAACAACACCAAAACAACACCAAAACCCAACAACAACATTTGCTTAGTTGGGCTGATGTTTTATTTTCTCTCTTTATCGGCTAAACTAATCCATTTAATTTATCAGTTGGTGTAAAACCAGAATAATGTCATGCATCCCTATCAGTGGGATGATGTGAAGAGACAGCTCAATTTACTTATATTTTTACTAATTTTAGAGTCTGTGTTTACTAAGGATTATAGAGATTTCAGGTCTCCATAGCAACTCCACAGCAACTTCCCACTTCAACCACTGACAGAGGCCAGAGCCCTTTATTCACAAAGTGTCTCAGAGTAAGAGTGCTGATCTAGGATCAGATCCCCCCCCCCTGTCTCTGAAATGTGTGAATACAGGTTTTCCGGTATGGTGTCTGTCACACTACAGCAGCGTTGCAGTTCTTGACACAACCAAACAGGTGTGCCTGGCACCTACTACCAAACCCTGTTCAGAGGCACTTCAATCTTTTGTCTTGTTCATTCACCCTCAATGGCACACAGACACAATCCATATCTCAATTGTCTCGAGGCTTAAAAATCCTTCTTTAACCCGTCTCCTCCCCTTCATCTACACTGATTGAAATGGATTTAACAAGTGACATTAATAAGCGATCACAGCTTTCACCTGGATCCACCTGGTCAGTCTATGTCATGGAAAGAGCACACTATACGTGGTCAGCTGATGTCTATGATGTTGTGATTGTTCACTATATGTGGGTGGGACTGTCAGATGACTAAACCAGCAGGGATACCGTAATAACAGCACGCATCTCCTGAGTGGACCCTGAAAACCTTTTGTTATGACGACTGTAGACAATACTGAATCACTTATTAATGCACCACGCGGCAATAATGATCTCAACACAGTAATACCACAACATCGGCTAATGGACAATATTCATTCTGACTGAGGGAAATGGGAAAAGGTATGAAACTAATGGGAATTGCTAGAATGACTGGGCATTATTGTAGAAAAAAACATTGTTATGGCAGATACATTGTATATACAGAATTGTGTTGACACCCCTTCAAATTAGTGGATTTGACCATTTCAGCCACACCCGTTGCTGACAGGTATATAAAATTCGAGCATACAGCCATGCAATCTCCATAGACAAACACTGGCAGTAGAATGGCCCTTACTGAAAAGCTCAGTGGCTTTCAATGTGGCACAGTCTAGAGGACGCCACTTTTCCAACAAGTCAATTCGTCAAATTTCGGCCCTGCTAGAGCTGCCCAGGTCAACTGTCGTTGTTGTTATTGTGGATGTGGAAACGTTTAGGAGTAAAAATGGCTCAGCCGCGAAGTGGTAGGCCACAAAAGCTCACAGAACAGGACTGCTGAGTGATGAAGAGTGTAAAGAAAACGTCTGTCCTCGGTTGCAACACTCACTGCCGAGTTCCAAACTGCCTCTGGAAGCAATGTCAGCACAATAACTGTTCGTTGTGAGCCTCATGAAATGGGTTTCAAATCAAATCAAATCAAATTGTATTAGTCACATGTGCCGAATACAACAGGTGTAAACCTTACAGTGAAAGGCTTCCTTACGAGCTCCTAACCAACAATGCAGTTAAAAAAATATGAAAAAGTAATTAAAGAGCAGCAGTAAAATAACCATAATGAGACTATATACAGGGGGTACCGGTACAGAGTCAGTGTGAAGACTATATACAGGGTATTACGGTACAGAGTCAATGTGGAGGCTATATACAGGGGGTACTGGTACAGAGTCAGTGTGAAGACTATATACAGGGTATTACGGTACAGAGTCAATGTGGAGGCTATATACAGGGGGTACCGGTACAGAGTCAATGTGGAGGCTATATACAGGGGGTACCGGTACAGAGTCAATGTGGAGGCTATATACAGGGGGTACCGGTACAGAGTCAATGTGGAGGCTATATACAGGGGGTACTGGTACAGAGTCAATGTGGAGACTATATACAGGGGGTACCGGTACAGAGTCAATGTGGAGACTATATACAGGGTGTTACGGTACAGAGTCAATGTGGAGACTATATACAGGGGGTACCGGTACAGAGTCAATGTGGAGACTATATACAGGGGGTACCGGTACAGAGTCAATGTGGAGACTATCTACAGGGGGTACCGGTACAGAGTCAATGTGCGGGGGCACTGGTTAGTCGAGGTAATTGAGGTAATATGTACATGTAGGTAGAGTTATTAAAGTGACTATGCATAGATGACAACACTAGAGAGTATCAGCGGTATAAAAGGGGGGGGGGGGGGGCAATGAAAATAGTCTGGTTAGCCATTTTTGGATTAGATGTTTAGGAGTCTTATGGCTTGGGGGGTAGAAGCTGTTTAGAAGCCTCTTGGACTGCCTCCTGAGTGGTGCAGTGGTCTAAGGCACTGCATCGCGGTGCTAGCTGTGCCACTAGAGATTCTGGGTTCGAGTCCAGGCTCTGTCGCAGCCGGCCGTGACCGGGAGCCATGGGGCGGCACACAATTGGCGCAGCGTTGTCCGGGTTACGGGAGGGTTTGGCAATAGAACCGTCTATGACTAGGTTGGCTGGAGTCTGACAATTTTCAGGGCCTTCCTCTGACACCGCCTGGTATAGAGGTCCTGGATGGCAGGAAGCTTGGCCACAGTGATGTACTGGGCCGTACGCACTACCCTCTGTAATGCCTTGTGGTCGGAGGCCGAGCAGTTGCCGTACCAGGCAGTGATGTAAGCAGTGCAGCTGTAGAACATTTTGAGGACCCATCTCTTCAGTCTCCTGAGGGGGAATAGGTTTTGTCGTGCCCTCTTCACGACTGTCTTGGTGTGCTTGGACCATGTTAGTTTCTTGGTGATGTGAACACAAAGGAACTTGAAGCTCCCAACCTGCTCCACTACAGCCCTGTCGATGAGAATGGGGGCGTGCTCGGTCCTCTTTTTCATGTAGTCCACAATCATCTCATTTGTCTTGATCACGTTGAGGGAGAGGCTGTTGTCCTTGCACCACATGGACAGGTCTCTGACCCCTATATTCTGTCTCGTCATTGTCTGTGAACAGGCCTCCCACTGTTGTGTCATCGGCAAACTTAATGATGGTGTTGGAGTCGTGTCTGAGTCATGAGTGAACAGGGAGTACAGAAGAAGACTGAGCACACACCCCTGAGAGGCCCCTGTGTTGAGGATCAGTGTGACCAATGTGTTGTTACCTACCCTTACCACCTGGGGGCGGCCCGTCAGGAAGTCCAAGATCCAGTTGCAGAGGGAGGTGTTTAGTCCCAGGGTCCTTAGCTTATTGATGAGCTTTGAGGGCACTATGGTGTTGAACGCTGAGCTGCAGTCAATGAATAGCATTCTCACATAGGTGTTCCTTTTGTCCAGATGGGAAAGGGCAGTGTGGAGTGCAATAGAGATTGCATCATCTGTGGATCTGTTAGGGTGGTATGCAAATTAGAGTGGGTCTAGGGTTTCTGGGATAATGGTGTTGATGTGAGCCTTTAACCAGCCTTTCAAAGCACTTCATAGCTACAGACGTGAGTGCTACGGGTCGGTAGTCATTTAGGCAGGTTTCCTTAGTGTTGATGGGCACAGGGACTATGGTGGTCTGCTTAAAACATGTTGGTATTAAAAACTCGGACAGGGAGAGGTTGAAAATGTCAGTGAAATCACTTGCCAGTTGGTCAGCGCGTGTAAGTACACGTTCTGGTAATCCGTCTGGCCCTACGGCCTTGTGAATGTTGAGCTGTTTAAAGGTCTTACTCACATCGGCTGCGGAGAGCATGATCACACAGTCTTCCGGAGGAGCTGGTGCTCTCATGCATGTTTCAGTGTTATCTGCCTCGAAGCGAGCATAGAAGTAGTTTAGCTCATCTGGTAGGCCCGTGTCACTGGGCAGCTCTCAACTGTGCTTCCCTTTGTAGTCTGTAATGGTTTGCAAGCCCTGCTACATCCGATGAGAGTCAGAGCCGGTGTAGTACGATTCGATCTTAGTCCTGTATTGATGCTTTGCCTGTTTAATGGTTCGTCGCAGGGCATAGCGGGATTTCTTATAAGCTTCCGGGTTAGAGTCCCTCTCCTTGAAAGCAGCAGCTCTAGCTTTTAGCTCAGTGCGGATGGTGCCTGGCTTCTGGTTGGGGTATGTGCGTATGGTCACTGTGGGGACGACGTCATCGATGCACTTAATGATGAAGCCAATGACTGATGAAGTGTACTCCTCAATGCCATCGAAGGAATCCCGGAGCATATTCCAGTCTGTGCTAGCAAAACAGTCCTGTAGCTTAGCATCTGCTTCCTCTGACCACTTTTTTTATTGATCTAGTCACTAGTGCTTCCTGCTTTAATTTTTGCTTGTCAGCATGAATCAGGAGGATATAATTATGGTCTGATTTGCCAAATGGAGGGCGAGGGACCGTTTTGTACGCGTCTCTGTGTGCGGAGTAAAGTTGGTCCTGAGTTTTTTCCCTCTGGTTGCACATTTAACATGCTGATAGAAATTTGGAAAGACGGATTTAAGTTTCCCTGCATTAAAGTTCCCGGCCACTAGGAGCGCCGCGTCTGGGTGAGCGTTTTCCTGTTTGCTTATGGCGGAATAGAGCTCATTGAGTGCGGTCTTAGTGCCAGTATCAGTCTGCTGTGGTATGTAGACAGCTACAAAAAAACAGATCTCTCTAGGTAGAAAGTGTGGTTTACAGCTTATTATGAGAAACTCTACCTCGGGCGAGCAAAACCTTGAGACTTCCTTAGATATCGTGTACCAGCTGTTATTTACAAAAATACATAGTCTGCCGCCCCTTGTCTTACCAGACGCCGCTGCTCTGTCCTGCGGATACAGCGTATAACCAGCCAGCTGTATGTTGATAATGTCGTTGTTCAGCCACGACTCTGTGAAGCATAAGATGTTACATGTTTTAATGTCCCGTTGGTAGTTTAATCTTCCGCGTAGGTCATCAATTTTCCTTTCCAAATATTGCACGTTTGCTAGTAGAATGGAAGGCAGTGTTTCCATGGCCGAGCAGCCACACACAAGCAGAGGATCAACATGAGCAATGCCAAGCTTCGGCTGGAGTCGTGTAAAGCTCGCCGCCATTGGACACTGGAGCAGTGGAAACACATTCTCTGGAGTGATGAATCACGCTTCACCATCTGGCAGTCCAACGGACAAATATGGGTTTGGAGGATACCAGGAATACACTACCTGCCCGAATGCATAGTGCCATCTGTAAAGTTTGGTGAAGGAGGAATAATGGTCTGGGGCTGTTTTTCATGATTCAGGCTCCTTGGTTCCAGTAAAGGGAAATCTTAACAGCATACAATTGCATTCTAGACGATTCTGTGCTTCCAACTTTGAGGCATCAGTTTGAGGAAGGGCCTTTCCTGTTTCAGCATGACAATGCCCCGGTGTACAAAGTGAGGTCCATACAGAAATGGTTTGTCAAGATCGGTTTGTAAGAACGTAACTGGCCTGCACAGAGGGACCTCAACCCCGTCGAACGCCTTTGGGATTAATTGGAACGCCGACTGCGAACCACCCCTAATCGCCCAGCATAAGTGCCCAACCTCACTAATGCTCTTGTGGCTGAATGGAAGCAAGTCCCCCCGGTAATGTTCCAACATCTAGTGGAAAGCCTTCACAGAAGAGTGGAGGCTGTTATAGCAGCAAAGAGGGAACCAACTCCATATTAATGCCCATGATATTGGAATAACATTTTTGACAAGCAGGTGTCCACATACTTTTTGTTATGTAGTGTATCTCGATGCATTTATAATGTTGTGTTTTTTTATTTTTTATTTAACCTTTATTTAAATAGGCAAGTCAGTTAAAAGAACAGATTCTTATTTACAATGACAGATTTTTACCTTGTGAGCTCAGGGATTTGAGCCAGCAACCTTTCAGTTACTGGCTCAACACTCTAACCACTAGGCTACCTGCCGCCCCAATGGGGATGTTGTATAGAGGGATGTTATATAAACAGGTAAAGGAGGTGAATGTGCAAATTTCAAAAAGTTTGCCTTTTTAATTCAGGCTGTACATGTTCTAGAAAAGCAATTAGCCTGCCTGGAAGATTGATGTTTGGATATATTTGTGCAACAAACTTTCCCCATTTACCATTTAAAAATGCTCTACAATTCGTTTTTCTTGGGCTGGGATACATGCAATGGTTTGACTTGATCAATTGTGACTGAAGTATAAAAACGACATTCTCTGACACAGATCATTTGCTTTTTATTTGATGACTGCAATGAAATGTAGGGCACATTCTCAATGAAATGTAGGGCACATTCTCAATGAAATGTAGGGCACATTCTCAATGAAATGTAGGGTACATTCTCAATGAAATGTAGGGTACATTCTCAATGAAATGTAGGGTACATTCTCAATGAAATTGACAGATGATTTAGTACAGAGCAAATCTATAAATGTGAGCTTTTACCAACAGAAGTGAAAATGTACATTTTTGAATTATTAAATTAGGCCTACATTGATTTCAAGTGCACTTTTTCGTTGCGTTGTCTTTTGTCGCTTATTAGCCTACCTTAATTTTAATGTTAAAGAAGTTGGTAGCTTTTGTCAAATCAATATTTTTTGAAAATTATGAGCGAAAACATTGTTAGGCCCAGTCCAATTATCATCAAAATGCACTCGTTCTATGCTTAATTGTAAAGCAGGCCCCTGCATTCATTAAACACTATGATTTTTCAATATTGGTCAAATAGCACCTACAAAATTTAAACTGTATAGGCCTGCAAAAATATATGATAAAGCATGAATAAAGAATGAATACTTACGTGTGAAACTCCGTGTTCTGTAGCATAGCTTCCAGAGTTTCGTTTTTCAGTTTTTAGAGAACAGAATGGCCAGAAAACCCAAGTAGAATCCATGTTTCATTTGTCTCCAGGAAGATCCTGATTATTAAATCGATAAATTACTTCAATTACACGTTACAGACACTGAAAATGGCGCCTGTTATGTTGCGAGGCCGAATCCAGAGGTTATCGTTTAAAAGTGACTCCCGGATGAATGCCAGTTGTCAAATCCCCTGATGTTAGGCATTTTGAACCGCGCTTCATTCGGTGCTACAGGGTCAACGCCCGCCTACGGACTCACCCAAAACACCCTTCCTTTCCATTTGATTGCTACAAAATGTCAGTCCTGATAAAAACTTCAAATAGCCACAAAAAGCGCACGGTTGTAATTCATGCGTGTTCCTGAGCCGTTGCGCTGAGAGTGGAAGGTCCTAAAACCTCCGTTTGCCCTTGAGCTGCTGAGCGGCTGGCCCGGGCAGGATGGGAGCGCCGCCTGACCAGGGGATTAGGCTACGGCTGGCCCATGTCATCTCACATTCAAAAGTTATCAGGATTTGGGAAGCAATACCTTTTTTTTTTACCTCTCAATTGAGTCATCTGAAACAATTTGTGAGGCAACAGGAAAGATGTTTAATTTCACTGCAGACATTTTACAAAGAGCCTGTAAAAATAGAAAACAGAATGCAAAAATGTGTTTGCAAAAATGTGTTTAATCCTGAATCAATCTTTTCACGCACCGGTGGATAAGAAATCTACTTTCTCAGAACTATTTACAGGTACATGTGGGCATGCGCATGCTATTATACCTGTAGGCCTATAGGAATTAAATAATAAACGTTGCCCTGTTGCTCCCTCTGCCGGCACTACAGGCAAACGCGGGGCTGATTGTCAATTACATTTCAGTACCATTGACAGCTCCCTGAATTGCAAACTTGACATTTCGCCTAATTGTCCACAGTTAATTAAAGCGCAGAAAACTATCAATGACGACCTTGGGCTTTGAAACCATAATAACAAATTATAACAGTGCATATGCAATCATAATTCAATTTCACGCTTAGACGGTTTTGGACATCTGAGTTGAATGCACTCGATTACAACAGAGTCTGGGTTAGAGAGTCTGGGGATTCTCCGTCCATTGCTTTTGCTATGCGTAGTAGCTATGGTTATTAGCCTAGCACATAACTTGGATCCATATATACTGTACTTGTGCAGGTAGATAAGGCATTTAAAGAAACACTCATTGTGCTACCGATGTCAACTACGTTGAAGCATCCATTATATCGATTTATTACATTATTCTGGTGAGCAAGAGTTTATTTAGTCTTCCCATGAAACATAGCTTCTCATTTCTCATTATATCTAATTATAGACAAGCTGACTAACAAATAGCTGAAGGCCAGTCAAATTCTTCCAAACCGATCTCGAGAAACCATTTCTGTATGGACCTCGCTACTCGCTTCAGCACACGGTGGTCCCGATCTGTGAGCTTATGTGCAGGTAGAAAAGGCATTTAAAGGAACACTCATTGTGCTACGAAAAAGGTAGTCTATTTGGCAAACATGTGCATAATTATGATGTAGCTTAAACCATAAGAGGGATCTTAACAAGACAAAGCAATATGGCACAAAGGAACGTGATTAACATTTGTAATATATATAAATCATTCAGTAGAAATCGGTTGTATCTGTGCATTTAAAGCTATTCTGTTCCATTGAAAAACTATAAACTAGCATTTTGTCTATTTTCTCACATGTACACATACATAAGTTCTAAATGAATGCAAAGGTGCCTTTTTATGATTAGCCAAATATATTGGTAGAATACACGTAAATGTAGATAGCCAGCGGTGCCTACAGCTTCCAGGCATTCTGCATCATAGTAACAAAGTATCCGTCGCTGTCAATAGAGGCACTCACTCCACTGTAGTAGTTCATGAACTCCTCCTGAGTTACCTAAAGGAGAAGGACAAGACAACTCATTTACAAAATATACAAAACCAAGTAACCAAGCCAAGAATATCTGCTCCTTCCTTTTTTTAGCTTGAAATACAGGGCCTGTTTGCATAAAACATCTTAAGTGTTTCCCTTGAGGAATAATTTCCCTTTACCTAAGGGACTCGTTTAAGGGGGTTGAATAGAGCCAATGGAAACGTAAGGTCATAATTTAAGGGTTTTATGGGTAGTTTGAAGGCAGGTAAGGCAGAGCCTCTGGTTACCGTGGAGATGACTTGAATCACTGTTCCAAGCCAGGACAAACACGTTTATTTAGAAGATAATAAAACATATTTATTTTAGTTACTTTTTTTTCTCAACTTGTTTCTATTACTTTCTAGCATGTCAAGCTAACTTAGAGAGTAGGTAGCTAGCTAGTCAGCTAGCATGTCAAGCTAACTTTGAGAGTAGGTAGCTAGCTGGTCAGCTAGCATGTCAGGCTAACTTAGAGAGTAGGTAGCTAGCTGGTCAGCTAGCATGTCAAGCTAACTTTGAGAGTAGGTAGCTATTGGTGTTATTCTTCAATAACAAACTCCAAAGCAAATCAGGGGGAGAAAAATAGGTTTATGTGAGAAGGACAAATCAAGATGTTATGCTGGGAGGTAGATGTTCAGTCTCCCCTGTCCTCAGCTTTCCCCCAAATCAAAGGAACAGGATCAAATCAAATCACATTTATTTATATAGCCCTTCGTACATCAGCTGATATCTCAAAGTGCTGTACAGAAACCCAGCCTAAAACCCCAAACAGCAAGCAATGCAGGTGTAGAAGGATGCCATTTATAACCCCACTCCCTAGCCTGGGGTTGACCAATCAGAAGTCCTTGCAGTACAACTTGGCCAATGGCCAAATAACAAGTATCCTGCCCCCGACTTAATGTACAGAACGTAGCACACGTAGCTCTGAGTTCCGGATTGACATTCCACAGATTCTAAACAGCTGTTGAACTGAGACCCAACTCCTATTTACAATTCCCTATTGACCGTTAGTACTATATTTAGTTTAGTACTCTCGTCCTCTCAAACTCTGCGTTGTGTATTTATCTTCAAAATACTCTTATAGACTTCATGGGCACCCTTAACTTTTTCCACTTCATTTAAGGGAGAAATTAACCTTAAAATGTTTTGTGCATCTGACTTAAAGTTAAGGAAACTTGAAGTGAAAAGATAAGGGGGGAATTAACTTAAGATGTTTTATGCAACTGGGCCCAGACCGGTTTTGTGATAACATTCCACTCCTTGTACTCCGTGCCATATGCCTAAAATATGACATCGTCTGTTCTTCTCAGTTCTCTTGGAGCTGATTATTGATAGAATGTTCACATTTGAAGATTGGAGGAAGGCCAGACTGTTTGGCATGACAAAGGAGTGGCAAGGAGTGTGGAATGTTAACACAAACAGATTGGTACCCAGGCTAGCAGTTCGTCATTCCAGTAAACGGACAAATCTATTTATTACCTTGCCGTCTTTGTCGTTGGGGGAATCAAAGCTGCTGAGGAAGGTTAGGAAGACCTGTTCCTCTGTCCACTCCCCACTCTTATATTTGGGGTGTTGTGAGCAGTTGTAGACCCCCCTCAGGTCCTCCACAGTCACCACCCCGTCCCCTGTCCTGTCTAACTTCTTAAAGGCCTGGCCGATCACAGAGATCCTGGCACTGGACATAGGAGGCTGAAGGAAACACAAACACATGAAAACAGCAATATACATCACTGCACCTTTATCATGCAATTATTAGATGTACTTTGGCTTGTTCAAATACTATTATTATGAGAGAACCATTATTCTACACTGTCCATAATAAATAAATGTGCATAATCAATTCGTTTTTGTGTCACTACTCTGTAGTTATACCCTCAGATTCTCCAGAAACTCGTTGAAGTTGATGCTGCCACTGCCGTCCTTGTCACACAGTGTGAAGATCTGCCGGGCCTCCTCTCTGCTCACCACCACACCATAGTCCTCCAGTCCCTTAATAAACTCCTGCAGGTCCAGAGACTTACTGCCATCGTCGTCCATGATGCGGAACGTCCTGTATGGACCGGTGAGGAAAAGAGAGGATGTGGAGAGATTAACTATCTGTCTCTGGATATCTATTTAAACGTAATAATCAATCAGTTATTATTAATTATTATTGGCCTTTTGCCTGCAGACTATTTTCACTTGTGAGTGAATATCATAATAACATAAGAAAGCGTTATTGTAAAGTTACAAAAAATAATTGTTGTTGATGTTTTGCTTTGTATTTTAATCAGTTGCTCTTACCTTGCCAGTCCCTTGATGCCAGCCGCTCCCCTGGCCAGACATTGCTGTCTCAGTACCTCCAGTGGGTCTGTGGCCTTGGTGTCTGAGGCCATGTCTTCTGTGTTACTGTAAAATATGGAGTAAAATACTCCATCTGCTTAGTTAATTTGTATTCAGATGTAGGTTCAACTTTATGAATTGTAACAGAGGAAGTATAATGAGCAAGCAAGGAGAAAAAAGAGAGTTGAACTATGCTACACTCCTCCCCTAGAAACCTGTTACTAGGCTATACCCCTCCCCTAGGGACGTGTCACTAGGCTACACCCCTCCCCTGGAGACCTGTTACTATGTACATGTGCACCAAGCCATCACAAGTCAGTTCAATAGTCAATGAATCATAAACCGTCATAATTGCAGATGTGTTCATATTGCAATTGCATTAGGTATTTTAGTGTTCATATCAAGTATCACATACAAAATGTCTCCTTAATTTGCTTAATATACACCACTTTCATAAAATAAAAACGAAAGTCATTACTCCTGTTGTCTAGGCAACACTTACACAACATCCACAACTTTTTTTCCAATGCCATAACTTCAAACCACTATCTATCCAAAAATAATGAAACTAACATACCAAAACTAAGCAATAATGAAGTATACGATTACCCAACAAAAATGATACTTGTTGCAAGTGTTTGCGTGTGAAGAGAAAGTGGTCTCACCTGGTGTTCTTGTCACCTGTTCCACTCTAGTGTGCCCGTGCGTAATGTAATGTTGGTATGAATAGCGCACGCCTCCTCCTCCTCCTCCTCCTCCTCCTCCTCCTCCTCTCTGCCATAGCTACACTTCAGACCAGCGGCCCACTCGTGTCATTACCAGTAACGACTGTATGATCATTTTCGATTTTCGCGGTAAGGAAGGCGGTAAAGATGTACAAAGGGAAAATCGATCGAATAGTAGAGCATTAAAAAAAATGTAAAAAAAAGGGTTGTGTCCCAAAATGGCACCCTATTCCCTATATAGTGCACGATACCTGTAATGTTATGATAGTGAGATAATTGTAAGCAGTAGAAGGCCTAGAATGGGTCATAGGTTTCAGGTGTGATGTTGAAAACGCTGGGATGGATGATTCCGGACCACGTCTGAAAAAGTAGATAAATTATTTGGGATAGAGGTGGGGTAATACGTTGTCAGAAAAACATTATACGTGGTGGAAAAGGACATCTATAGTATTGTAACGACCCTTGAAAGGAGGGAGTAGTGTAATAACCCTGGGTTTATAAGAGCGGATATCGCATCTTCCGTTTGAGCATGCTTTTGCGGCACAGTCGATAGCGCGCTGGACTTTGGGCTAGAAGGTCGAGGGTTCGAGACCTGCTCCCTGCTGTTTCATTATAATATCATAGCAAGACATTTGCAGTGGTGTAAAGTAATTAGTAAAAATACTTTGGAAGTACCACTTAAGTCGTTTTTGGGGGGAATTTGTACTTTTACTATTGATATTTTTTGAAAATGTTTACTTTTACTTCACTATTGAAGACAATATCTACTTTTTAATTCCATACATTTTCCATGACACCAAAAAACACTCGTTACATTTTGAATGCTCAGGCAGGACAGAAATATGGTCCAATTCACACACCTATCAATTAGAGGTCTTCACAGGTTCACCTGAACCCGAATATACGAGACCCAACCAGTGACCAGAGCGGTTCTGGGATACACAATTCTAAATTTCCCTCGTGCTGGGTCTGGTCCTGTTTGATTGTCAATCGGATCTATGTACTGTGACTACAACTGATCGACCCCGAGTGGACCCGAATAGACCTATCCACAGCTCTACATAGCCTATTGCATATTCGATTTTTTACGCTAATACTGTGCATGTATTTACTCATAAAAGCCATAGCCAACATATAAATAACAATTCGTTAACCAGAAGAGCAACTTGGCTGATAAAAATAATTTCTTTGTTACTCGGGTCACTTAAAATACGGTTCTAGTCCAGATTTGATAGTCCTCAGGTCCGTTCGGGTTGGACCCGAGAAGACCTCTACTACCAATATAACGCGTTGTCATCCCTACTGCCTCTGACCTGGCGGATTCTCGAAACACAAATCCAGCTTTTGCAAGTGATTGAGTGTTGGAGTGTGCCTCTCGCTGTTCATAAATACATAAAAACAAGAAAACGGGGCTGTATGGTTTGTTTAATACAAGGAATTTGACGTATAGCATTTACTTTCACTCAAGTATGATATTTCAGTACTTTTTTCCACCACTGTGACTGTACTTAAGTACGTTTTAAAACCATATTACTTGTAGACTTTTACTCAAGTAGTATTTCACTGGGTGACTTTCTCTTTTACTGGAGTCATTTTCTATTAGGGAACCTACTTTTACTCAAGACAATTGAGTACTTTTTCCACCACTGGGAATTTGTCCAGTAAAGCAGCTGGTTAACACAATTAAATCCATGTAGGGTAATATAAACAAGATGGAGAAAACTAAATTGTGTGTTTAGAAAAGAGGGAAATAAATAATGATGATGGAACTCTTTGAAATAGATATTAGATTTATGTAGCAGTCAGTATGTTAGATAAAAAAAAACATTTTGGCACAGTTGCTCAACAAATGGGTAAGCTGCTATGTCTACTAGATAAATATTCTTCAAACCATCATTTACTTCCAAATAAATACACAGACAGAATCAGGCGCCAGAGATTTCCCAGGTCAGGTAAACCTCATGGCCTTATACAGTGCCATTCGGAAAGTATTCAGACCCCTTGACTTTCCCCCACATTTTGTTACATTACAGCCTTATTCTAAAAGGGATTAAATAAATGTTTTTCCTCAGCAATCTACACACAATACCCAATAATGGCAACGTGAAAACAGGTTGTTAGATATTTACAAATAAAAAATAAAATACAAACAGAAACACCTTATTTACGTAAGTATTCAGATCCTTTGCTATGAGACTCAAAATTGAGCTCAGGTGCATCCTGTTTCTATTGATAATCCTTGAGATGTTTTTACAACTTGATTGGAGTCCACCTGTGGTAAATTCAATTGATTGGACATGATTTGGAAAGGCACACACCTGTCTATAGAAAGGTCCCACAGTTGACAGTGCATGTCAGAGCAAAAACCAAGCCATGAGTTCAAAGGAATTGTGAGTAGAGCTCCGAGACAGGATTGTGTCGATGCACAGATCAGGGGAAGGGTACGAAAACATTTCTGCAGCATTAAAGGTCCCCTAGAACACAGTGGCCTCCATCATTATTAAATGGAAGAAGTTGGAATCACCAAGACTCTTCCTAGAGCTGGCCACCCAGCCAAACTGAGCAATCGGGGGAGAAGGGCCTTGGTCAGGGAAGTGACCAAGAACTCGATGGTCACTCTGACAGAGCTCTAGAGTTCCTCTGTAGAGATGGAGGAACTTTCCAGAAGGACAACCATCTCTGCAGCACTCCACCAATGAGGCCTTTATGGTAGAGTGGCCAGACAGAAGCCACTCCTCAGTAAAAGGCACATGACAACCCAAAATGCACCTAAAGTCTCTCAGAACACGAGAAACAAGATTCTCTGGTCTGATGACACCAAGATTGAACACTTTGGCCTGTCTGGAGGAAACCTGGCACCATCCCTATGGTGAAGCATGGTGGTGGCAGCATCACGCTGTGGGGATGTTTTTCAGCGGCAGGGACTGGGAGACTAGTCAGGATTGAGGGTAAGATGAATGGAGCAAAGTACAGAGAGATCCTTGATGAAAATCTGCTCAAGAGCGCTCAGGACCTCAGACTGGGGCGAAGGTTCACCTTCCAGCAGGACAAGGACCCTAAGCACACAGCCAAAACAATGCAGGAGAGACTTTGGGACAAGTCTCTGATTGTCCTTGAGTGGCCTAATCAGAGCCCGGACATGAACCAGATCGAACATCTCTGGAGAGACCTCAAAATAGCTGTGCAGTAACGCTCCCCATCCAACCTGACAGAACTTGAGAGGATCTGCAGAGAAGAATGAGAGACTCTCCAAATACATTTGTGCCAAGCTTGTAGCGTCATACCCAAGAATACTCAAGGCTGTAATCGCTGCCAAAGGTGCTTCAACAAAGTACTGAGTAAAGGGTTTGAATACCTATGTAAATGTGATATTTCTGTTTTTTTATTTTTTAATAAATTAGCAAAAAAATATCTAAAAACCTTTTTGCTTTGTCATTATGGGTTATTGTGTGTAAATTGATGAGGTGGGAAAAAACGATTGAATCCATTTTTAGAATAAGGCCTCTAATGTAGCAAAATGTGGAAAAAGTCATTCTGAATACTTTCATACTAACATATTGGTGTGTTTTGGTTGTGTGCATACAAAATGGCACCCTTAATAGTGCACTACTTTTGAACAGGGCCCATAGGGTCTATAAACTTATTGTTCACATTAATCAGGGATGTGAATTATATAATGGATTATATATTTATAAGGTTATATATATATATATATATCTTTCAGCACTTTAAAGTTGAAGAATATTCTGTAACTATGTAACCTGTAATCTGAAACCACAGCAATAAAATCAAACAATGAGTTCTTACATAATGTATTGGCAAACGCTTAGGAGGACATTATGTCAGTGAGTTACTGATCGTGATTGTGTTTGGAGAAAGTTCTTTTTTGAAGAGTACTAGATAAAAGCCTCGAATGGAAATAACAAAGATATAATGCTTGTGTTTTTGCTGGAACACCCTTGGACAAAAATGCCACAGAACATCTCATAATTTTTTAGAGAAGATAAGACAGCAGACATTTTGTGATATGTAGACGGCAGATATTTTGTGTTATCTAGACGGCAGACATTTTGTGATATCTAGAAGGCAGACATTTTGTGATATCTAGCCGGCAGACATTTTGTGATATCTAGCCGGCAGACATTTTGTGATATCTAGCCGGCAGACATTTTGTGATATCTAGCCGGCAGACATTTTGTGATATCTAGCCGGCAGACATTTTGTGATATCTAGACGGCAGACTTTTTGTGATATCTAGACGGCAGACTTTTTGTGATATCTAGACGGCAGACATTTTGTGATATCTAGACGGCAGACATTTTGTGATATCTAGACGGCAGACATTTTGTGATAACTAGACGGCAGACATTTTGTGATATCTAGACAGTAGACATTTTGTGATATCTAGACGGTAGACATTTTGTGATATCTAGACGGCAGACATTTTGTGATATCTAGACGGCAGACATTTTGTGATAACTAGACGGCAGACATTTTGTGATAACTAGACGGCAGACATTTTGTGATATCTAGACGGCAGACATTTTGTGATAACTAGACGGCAGACATTTTGTGATAACTAGACGGCAGACATTTTGTGATATCTCCATGGAGGTTTGTATGCAGTTGGAAGGGAAGGGAAGTTGTTTGATAATGGTCCAGTAAAGGTCATTGATCAATATTTTGAATTAACTATTTATCATTCCTTTCTGATTTAAAAAACAGAAGAATTTCTCTTTATTGATCATGCCACAGTACTGTTCTAGTGACCGGGTCCATACTCAGTACTGTTCTAGTGACCGGGTCCATACTCAGTACTGTTCTAGTGACCGGGTCCATACTCAGTACTGTTCTAGTGACCGGGTCCATACTCAGTACTGTTCTAGTGACCGGGTCCATACTCAGTACTGTTCTAGTGACCCTGTCCATACTCAGTACTGTTCTAGTGACCCTGTCCATACTCAGTACTGTTCTAGTGACCGGGTCCATACTCAGTACTGTTCTAGTGACCGGGTCCATACTCAGTACTGTTCTAGTGACCCTGTCCATACTCAGTACTGTTCTAGTGACCGGGTCCATGCTCTCATGATTCTCAGAAGTTTACTACAGGTGTGTTGCCCTCAACCAGTTCCATACAAATAGCCAGAGCCTAGTACTTTTTTTTAGACTGGGCTAGAAGAAAATATACCAAACTAGCCCACTGGCTAGCTATTTTATTTCTATTAAAATATCCCATTGCACAGATTTTGGACCTTACGTAGTAAAAATGCCAGAGTCTATAAGCTCAAGCTGATCGGTACACAAAATCCTTGAATTCCATCCCTGAATACATCCACACAGATCCATATTCAGAGACGTCATCCTGTTGCTCTATCTTCCCGTACCCAGTATCCATGGACCCCGGGAAGGTCAGACGATATTTAAATGTAACTTATTTTTTTATTATTCTTAAATTTATTGACTTCTGTCTTTTTATGATGTTGCATCGCCGAGAATGAATCTACAGGTAAGCATTTCATT
>NC_143029.1:87002500-87035000 GCF_057628025.1 Oncorhynchus mykiss | reverse complement strand
GAGGAGGCAGGTAGCCTAGTGGTTAGAGTGTAGAGGCGGCAGAGTAGCCTAGTGGTTAGAGTGTAGAGGCGGCAGGGTAGCCTAGCGGTTAGAGTGTAGAGGCGGCAGGTAGCCTAGTGGTTAGAGTGTAGAGGAGGCAGGTAGCCTAGTGGTTAGAGTGTAGAGGCGGCAGGTAGCCTAGTGGTTAGAGTGTAGAGGCGACAGGTTAGCCTAGTGGTTAGAGTGTAGAGGCGGCAGGGTAGCCTAGTTGGTTAGAGTGTAGAGGCGGCAAGTAGCCTAGTGGTTAGAGTGTAGAGGCGGCAGGTAGCCTAGTGGTTAGAGTGTAGAGGCGGCAGGTAGCCTAGTGGTTAGAGTGTAGAGGCGGCAGGTAGCCTAGTGGTTAGAGTGTAGAGGCGGCAGGTAGCCTATTGGTTAGAGTGTAGAGACGGCAGGTAGCCTAGTGGTTAGAGTGTAGAGGCGGCAGGTTAGCCTAGTGTTTAGAGTGTTGGACTAGTAACCAGAAGGTTGCAAGTTCAAACCCCCGAGCTGACAAGGTACAAATCTGTCGTTCTGACCCTGAACAGGCAGTTAACCCACTGTTCCTAGGACGTAATTGAAAATAAGAATTTGTTCTTAACTGACTTGCCTAGTTAAATAAAGGTAAAATAAATATTTTAGGGATGGGTGGCCCAAAGAATTGAATCCACAATCCTGGCATTACAAGAGCCATGCTCTACCAGAATGAGCTGCAGCTCCATCTGAGAGCTACAAAATAATCCTACATTGCTTGTTAGCGTGTAAGAATGTGGTGTGTGCTTATAAGTCATGTGCTTCTAGAGAAAGAGAGGGAAAATTATTTCTTCTCCACCAGGAATCTGTAAGCCACACCTACCGTATTCTGCTACGTGAAGAATTCCAGCAGAGCCTCTAGCTGTGTCTCCCAAATGGCACCCTGTTCCCTATTATAGTGCACTATTTTTGACCAAAGACCAAAGGGCATAGGGTACCATTTGAGCCACATATTCTAGGTTCCTCAGTGAACATGTGTGTATATATAAACAAGCTGTTACCCCTCTCCTCCCTCTCTTCTCCTCCCTCCCTCTCCTCTACCTCCTCCCTCTATTCTCTCGCTCCTCTCCTCTCCCTCTTTCCTCTCCTCTACCTCCTCCCTCTCCTCCCTCTCTCCTCTGGCATTAGGGACTGTGGCACTATAGTAGGTGCTGTCAATTTAAAATAATTACCACCTCTGTTTCCAACTCTCTCTCTTGCTGCCTAGTCTCTCTCTCTCTCTCTCTCTCTCTCGCTGTCAAGTCTCTTGCTCATGCTGTCTAGTCTCTCTCTCTCGCTGTCTAGTCTCTCTCTCTCGCTGTCTAGTCTCTCTCTCTCTCGCTGTCTAGTCACTCTCTCGCTTTCTAGTCTCTCTTGCTGTCTCTCTCTCTCTCGCTGTCTAGTCTCTCTCTCTCTCTCTCTCGCTGTCTAGTCTCTCTCTCTCTCTCTCGCTGTCTAGTCTCTCTCTCGCTCTCTCACTCTCTTGCTGTCTAGTCTCTCTCTCTCTCGCTGTCTAGTCTCTCTCTCTCTCTCTCTCTCTCTCGCTGTCTAGTCTCTCTCTCTCTCACTGTCTAGTCTCTTTATCTCGCTGTCTAGTCTCTCTCTCTCGCTGTCTAGTCTCTCTCTCGCTGTCTAGTCTCTCTCTCGCTGTCTAGTCTCTCTTGCTGTCTAGTCTCTCTCTCTCTCGCTGTCTAGTCTCTCTCTCTCTCGCTGTCTAGTATCTCGCTGTCTAGTCTCTCTCTCTCGCTGTCTAGTCTCTCTCTCGCTGTCTAGTCTCTCTTGCTGTCTAGTCTCTCTCTCTCTCGCTGTCTAGTCTCTCTCTCTCTTGCTGTCTAGTATCTCGCTGTCTAGTCTCTCTCTCTCTCGCTGTCTAGTCTCTCTCTCGCTGTCTAGTCTCTCTCTCTCGCTGTCTAGTCTCTCTATCTCTCGCGGTCTAGTCACTCTCTCGCTTTCTAGTCTCTCTTGCTGTCTCTCTCTCTCTCTCTCACTGTCTAGTCTCTCTCTCTCGCGCGGTCTAGTCTCTCTCTCTCGCTGTCTAGTTTCTCTCTCGCTGTCTAGTTTCTCTCTCAATTTCTATTTAAGGGCTTTATTGGTAAACATATGTTAACATTGCCAAAGCAAGTGAAGTAGATAACAAACCAAAGTTAAATAAACAATAAAGATTAACAGTAAAGCATCACACTCACAGAAGTTCCAAAAGAATAGAGACGTTTCAAATGTCATATTATGTCTATATACAGGGTTGTAACGATGTGCAAATAGCTAAAGTACTAAAGATAAACATAAATATGGGTTGTATTTACAATGGTGTTCGTTCTTCACTGGTTGCCCCTTTCTTGTGGCAACAGATCACACATCTTGCTGCTGTGACACTGTGGTTCTTCAACCAATAGATAGTATGGGAATTTATCAAAATTGGGTTTGTTTTCAAATTCTTTGTGGGTCTGTGTAATCTGAGAGAAATATGTGTCTCTAATATGGTCATACATTTGGCAGGAGGTTAGGAAATACAGCTCAGTTTCCACCTCATTTTGTGGGCAGTGAGCACATAGCCTGTCTTCTCTTGAGAGCCAGGTCTGCCTACGGCGGCCTTTCTCAATAGCAAGGCTATGCTCACTGAGTCTGTACATAGTCAAAGCTTTCCTTACGTTTGGGTCAGTCACGGTGGTCAGGTATTCTGCCACTGTGTACTCTCTGGTTAGGGCCAAATAGCATTCTAGTTTGCTCTGTTTTTTTGTTAGTTCTTTCCAATGTGTCAAGTAATACTCTTTTTGTTTTCTCATGATTTGGTTGGGTCTAATTGTGCTGCTGTCCTGGGGCTCTGTGGGGTCTGTTTGTGTTTGTGAACAGAGCCCCAGGACCAGCTTGCTTAGGGGACTCTTTTCCAGGTTCATCTCTCTGTAGGTGATGGCTTTGTTATGGAAGGTTTGGGAATCGCTTCCTTTTAGGTGGTTGTAGAATTTAATGGCTCTTTTCTGGATTTTGATAATTAGCGGGTATCGGCCTGATTCTGCTCTGCCTGCATTATTTGGTGTTCTACGTTGTACACAGAGGATATTTTTGCAGAAATCTGTATGTAGAGTCTCAGTTTGGTGTTTGACCCATTTTGCGAATTCAAGGTTGGTGAGCGGACCCCAGACCTCACAACCATAAAGGGCAATGGGTTCTATAACTGTTCAAGTATTTTTAGCCAAATCCTAATTGGTATGTTGAATTTTATGTTCCTTTTGATGGCATAGAATTCCCTTCTTGCCTTGTCTCTCAGATCGTTCACAGCTTTGTGGAAGTTACCTGTGGCGCTGATGTTTAGGCCGAGGTATGTGTAGTTTTTTGTGTGCTCTAGGGCAATGGTGTCTAGATGGAATTTGTAATTGTGGTCCTGGTGACTGGACCTTTTTTGGAACACCATTATTTAGGTCTTACTGAGATTTACTGTTAGGGCCCAGGTCTGACAGAATATGTGCAGAAGATCTAGGTGCCGCTCTAGGCCCTCCTTGGTTGGTGACAGAAGCACCAGATCATCAGCAAACAGTAGACATTTGACTTCAGATTCTAGCAGGGGGAGGCCGGGTGCTGCAGACTTTTCTAGTGCCCGCGCCAATTCGTTGATATATATGTTGAAGAGGGTGGGGCTTAAGCTGCATCCCTGTCTAACCCCACGACCCTGTGTGAAGAAATGTGTGTGTTTTTTGCCAATTTTAACCGCACACTTGTTGTTTGTGTACATGGATTTTATAATGTCGTATGTTTTACCCCCAACACCACTTTCCATCAGTTTGTATAGCAGACCCTCATGCCAGATTGAGTCGAAGGCTTTTTTGAAATCAACAAAGCATGAGAAGACTTTGCCTTTGTTTTGGTTTGTTTGGTTGTCAATTAGGGTGTGCAGGGTGAATACGTGGTCTGATGTATGGTAATTTGGTAAAAAGCCAATTTTACATTTGCTCAGTACATTGTTTTCACTGAGGAAATGAACTAGTCTGCCGTAAATGATAATGCAGAGGATTTTCTCATGGTTGCTGTTGGCGCATATCCCACTGTAGTTATTGGGGTCAAATTTGTCTCCACTTTTGTTGATTGGGGTGATCAGTCCTTGGTTCCAAATATTGGGGAAGATGCCAGAGCTAAGGAGGATGTTAAAGAGTTTTAGTATAGCCAATTGGAATTTGTTGTCTGTATATTTGATCATTTCATTGAGGATACCATCAACACCACATGCCTTTTTGGGTTGGAGGGTTTATATTTTGTCCTGTAGTTCATTCAAGGTAATTGGATAATCCAGTGGGTTCTGGTAGTCTTTAATAGTTGATTCTAAGATTTGATCTTGATCATGTATATATTTTTGCTGTTTGTTCTTTGTTATAGAGCCAAAAAGACTGGAGAAGTGGTTTACCCATACATCTCCATTTTGGATAGGTAATTCTTCGTGTTGTTGTTTGTTTAGTGTTTTCCAATTTTCCCAGAAGTGGTTAGAGTCTATGGATTCTTCAATGACATTGAACTGATTTCTGATGTGCTGTTCCTTCTTTTTCCGTAGTGTATTTCTGTATTGTTTTAGGGATTCACCATAGTGAAGGCGTAGACTCAGGTTTTCTGGGTCTCTATGTTTTTGGTTGGACAGGTTTGACACTTTCTTTCTTAGGTTTTTGCATTCTTCATCAAACCATTTGTCATTGTTGTTCATTTTCTTTGGTTTTCTGTTTGGCATTTTTAGATTTGATAGGGAAGGTGAGAGGTCAAATATACTGTTTAGGTTTTCTACTAAGATTACACCTTCACTATTACAGTGGAACGTTTTGTCCACAAAGTTGTCTAGAAGGGATTGAATTTGTTGTTGCCTAATTGCTTTTTGGTAGGTTTCCACACTACTTTCCTTCCATCTATTGCATTTCTTAATTAATATTAATCAGTTCCTTTGGCTATGATGCCTCATGATTGAGTATTGCTCTGTTCAAGTAGACTGTGATTTTGCTGTGATCTGATAGTGGTGTCAGTGGGCTGACTGAACGCTCTGAGAGAGTCAGTGATAAAGTAGTCTACAGTATTACTGTCAAGAGATGAGCTGTAGGTGGACCTACCATAGGAGTCCCCTCGAAGCCTACCATTGACTATGTACATACTCATCGTGCGACAGAGCTGCAGGAGTTGTGACCCGTTTTTGTTGGTTATGTTGTCGTAGTTGTGCCTCTCTATCTCTCGGTGTCTAGTCTCTCTATCTCGCTGTCTAGTCTCTTGATCTCTCTGTCTCGCGCTGTCTAGTCTCTCTCGTTGTCTCTCTCTCACGGGCTGTCTAGTCTCTCGCACTGTCTAGTCTCTCGCTCTCTAGTTTCTCTCTCTCGCGCTGTCTAGTCTCTCTCTCTCTCACTCTCTCTGAGGGATAGTACAGTACAACCTCATCATTAGCCAGTTAGTATTTGTTTCATCTTGACTGTAGAAAGCAAAACATTTCCCCAGACCAGGTCTGGAAACAGTAAACTAACAGGGGAGCAAAGCCAGACCAGAACTCTCCAAAGTGGTTCACCAGATTTGATAAGAGAATAATTCTCTTAGGACAAAACGTACGTGTGTGTGTGTGTGTGTGTGTGTGTGTGTGTGTGTGTGTGTGTGTGAGTGAGAGAGTGAGAGAGTGAGCGAGTGAGAGAGTGTACTCAGAGGACCAAACGTATATCTAAGGAAGGTTGGAATGTTTGGAAGGTTGGAATGTTTGGAAGTTTGGAATGGAACAGGTATTGTGGCCAGAAGGAGGGTTGGAACTGTTTACATTGTTTATTGCAGTGTAATTACATTACATAATAGATTTAAATGATGGAAACCCTGTGGGTCTGTATCAACCTGTGGGTCTGTATCAACCTGTGGGTCTATATCAACCTGTGGATCTATATCTACCTGTGGGTCTGTATCAACCTGTGGGTCTGTATCAACCTGTGGGTCTGTATCAACCTGTGGGTCTGTATCAACCTGTGGGTTAGGGTCGATATCAACCTGTGGGTCTGTATCAACCTGTGGGTCTCTATCAACCTGTGGGTCTGTATCTACCTGTGGGTCTGTATTAACCTGTGGGTCTATATCAACCTGTGGGTTAGGGTCTATATCAACCTATGGGTCTATATCAACCTGTGGGTCTGTATCAACCTGTGGGTCTGTATCAACCTGTGGGTTAGGGTCGATATCAACCTGTGGATCTGTATCAACCTGTGGGTCTGTATCAACCTGTGGGTCTGTATCAACCTGTGGGTCTGTATCAACCTGTGGGTCTGTATCAACCTGTGGGTCTATATCAACCTGTGGGTCTATATCAACCTGTGGGTCTGTATCAACCTGTGGGTCTATATCAACCTGTGGGTCTATATCAACCTGTGGGTCTGTATCAACCTTTGGGTCTATATCAACCTGTGGGTCTGTATCAACCTGTGGGTCTATATCAACCTGTGGGTCTGTATCAACCTGTGGGTCTGTATAAACCTGTGGGTCTGTATCAACCTGTGGGTCTGTATCTACCTGTGGGTCTGTATCAACCTGTGGGTCTGTATCAACCTGTGGGTCTATATCAACCTGTAGGTCTGTATCAACCTGTGGGTCTGTATCAACCTGTGGGTCTGTATCAACCTGTGGGTCTGTATCAACCTGTGGGTCTGTATCAACCTGTGGGTCTGTATCAACCTGTGGGTCTATATCAACCTGTGGGTCTGTATCAACCTGTGGGTTAGGGTCTATATCAACCTGTGGGTCTGTATCAACCTGTGGGTCTGTATCAACCTGTGGGTCTGTATCAACCTGTGGGTCTGTATCAACCTGTGGGTTAGGGTCTATATCTACCTGTGGGTCTGTATCAACCTGTGGGTCTGTATCAACCTGTGGGTCTATATCTACCTGTGGGTCTGTATCAACCTGTGGGTCTATATCAACCTGTGGGTCTGTATCAACCTGTGGGTTAGGGTCTATATCAACCTGTGGGTCTGTATCAACCTGTGGGTCTGTATCAACCTGTGGGTTAGGGTCGATATCAACCTGTGGGTCTGTATCAACCTGTGGGTCTGTATCAACCTGTGGGTCTGTATCAACCTGTGGGTCTGTATCAACCTGTGGGTCTGTATCAACCTGTGGGTCTATATCAACCTGTGGGTCTGTATCAACCTGTGGGTCTGTATCAACCTGTGGGTCTGTATCAACCTGTGGGTCTGTATCAACCTGTGGGTCTGTATCAACCTGTGGGTCTGTATCAACCTGTGGGTCTGTATCAACCTGTGGGTCTGTATCAACCTGTGGGTCTATATCAACCTGTGGGTCTGTATCAACCTGTGGGTCTGTATCAACCTGTGGGTCTGTATCAACCTGTGGGTCTGTATCAACCTGTGGGTCTGTATCAACCTGTGGGTCTGTATCAACCTGTGGGTTAGGGTCTATATCAACCTGTGGGTCTGTATCAACCTGTGGGTCTGTATCAACCTGTGGGTCTGTATCAACCTGTGGGTCTGTATCAACCTGTGGGTTAGGGTCTATATCTACCTGTGGGTCTGTATCAACCTGTGGATCTGTATCAACCTGTGGGTCTATATCTACCTGTGGGTCTGTATCAACCTGTGGGTCTATATCAACCTGTGGGTCTGTATCAACCTGTGGGTTAGGGTCTATATCAACCTGTGGGTCTGTATCAACCTGTGGGTCTGTATCAACCTGTGGGTTAGGGTCGATATCAACCTGTGGGTCTGTATCAACCTGTGGGTCTGTATCAACCTGTGGGTCTGTATCAACCTGTGGGTCTGTATCAACCTGCAGCTACTCACCCAAGCCTCTCCAGGTTCTCCTTTACCCAAATCCAGATAGCAGATGTTCTGAAAGAGCTGCAAAACCTGGACCCGTACAAATCAGCTGGGCTTGACAATCTGGACCCTCTATTTCTGAAACTATCCGCCGCCATTGTCGCAACCCTTATTACCAGCCTGTTCAACCTCTCTTTCATATCGTCTGAGATCCCCAAGGATTGGAAAGCTGCCGCAGTCATCCCCCTCTTCAAAGGGGGAGACACCCTGGACCCAAACTGTTACAGACCTATATCCATCCTGCCCTGCCTATCTAAGGTCTTTGAAAGCCAAGTCAACAAACAGGTCACTGACCATCTCGAATCCCACCGTACCTTCTCCGCTGTGCAATCTGGTTTCCGAGCTGGTCACGGGTGCACCTCAGCCACGCTCAAGGTAATAAACGATGTCATAACCGCCATCGATAAAAGACAGTACTGTGCAGCCGTCTTCATCGACCTTGCCAAGGCTTTCGACTCTGTCAATCACCATATTCTTATCGGCAGACTCAGTAGCCTCGGTTTTTCTAATGACTGCCTTGCCTGGTTCACCAACTACTTTGCAGACAGAGTTCAGTGTGTCAAATCGGAGGGCATGCTGTCCGGTCCTCTGGCAGTCTCTATGGGGGTGCCACAGGGTTCAATTCTCGGGCCGACTCTTTTCTCTGTACATATCAATGATGTTGCTCTTGCTGCGGACGATTCCCTGATCCACCTCTACGCAGACGACACCATTCTGTATACTTCCGGCCCGTCCTTGGACACTGTGCTATCTAACCTCCAAACGAGATTCAATGCCATACAACACTCCTTCCGTGGCCTCCAACTGCTCTTAAACACTAGTAAAACCAAATGCATGCTTTTCAACCGTTCGCTGCCTGCACCTGCACGCCCGACTAGCATCACCACCCTGGATGGTTCTGACTTGTATGTGGACATCTATAAGTACCTAGGTGTCTGGCTAGACTGTAAACTCTCCTTCCAGACTCATATCAAACATCTCCAATCTAAAATCAAATCTAGAGTCGGCTTTATATTCCGCAACAAAGCCTCCTTCACTCACGCCGCCAAACTTACCCTAGTAAAACTGACTATCCTACCGATCCTCGACTTCGGCGATGTCATCTACAAAATAGCTTCCAATACTCTACTCAGCAAACTGGATGCAGTTGATCACAGTGCCATCCGTTTTGTTACTAAAGCACCTTATACCACCCACCACTGCGACCTGTATGCTCTAGTCGGCTGGCCCTCGCTACATATTCATCGCCAGACCCACTGGTTCCAGGTCATCTACAAGTCCATGCTAGGTAAAGCTCCGCCTTATCTCAGTTCACTGGTCACGATGGCAACACCCACCCGTAGCACGCGCTCCAGCAGGTGTATCTCACTGATCATCCCTAAAGCCAACACCTCATTTGGCCGCCTTTCGTTCCAGTTCTCTGCTGCCTGTGACTGGAACAAATTGCAAAAATCGCTGAAGTTGGAGACTTTTATCTCCCTCACCAACTTCAAACATCTGTTATCTGAGCAGCTAACCGATCGCTGCAGCTGTACATAGTCTATCGGTAAATAGCCCACCCAATTTTACCTACCTCATCCCCATACTGTTTATATTTATTTACTTTTCTGCTCTTTTGCACACCAATATCTCTACCTGTACATGACCATCTGATCATTTACCACTCCAGTGTTAATCTGCAAAATTGTAATTATTCGCCTACCTCCTCATGCCTTTTGCACACAATGTATATAGACTCTCTTTCTTTCTACTGTGTTATTGACTTGTTTATTGTTTACTCCATGTGTAACTCTGTGTTGTTGTCTGTTCACACGGCTATGCTTTATCTTGGCCAGGTCGCAGTTGCAAATGAGAACTTGTTCTCAACTAGCCTACCTGGTTAAATAAAGGTGTTCTCAACTAGCCTACCTGGTTAAATAAAGGTGTTCTCAACTAGCCTACCTGGTTAAATAAAGGTGTTCTCAACTAGCCTACCTGGTTAAATAAAGGTGAAATAAAAATTAAATAAAAAAAAAGTGTTTCTACATCCTGTCTTCCCTCTCCCCATGTTCTGAACATCACAAAGCACGAAGTAAGGTCAGGGATAGAGAGTAGCTGCTCTGAAGGGAAATGGGGACATACTGCAAAGATCAGGGCTGGATTACCCTCTAATGCCTCCCAGTTTATCTATGGTCACGTGGGATAACACCTGGGATTGGTAGGTGAAGGTCTATACACGTGTGGTGGGATGGGCAGGCTGAGGATGTAGAGTAGGTCTACACACCTACTGTAGCATATAGACTAAAACATGCTCGGTAGCACTTGGTTTCTTTTCATTGATCTGTTGAACTGGTCACTTGAAACGAATTGATCTGTTAAACTGGTCAACTGATCCTTGAAACGGGAAACTTTTCTCCCAGCTCAGTATTATAAATCAATGAGGGTCTGGCCAGTAACGTCCCAGGAATCGGTGCCGGTCCACAAGAAACACAACTCTTTACATGGGATGCGCAATTCCAGTCTTGGAGAACTGTTGAGCATTCAGGTTTTAGTTCCAGCCCAGCTTTAACACAGAGCTGTAAGGAAAGCTTTGTGCAGAGAGAGGAAAGTCAACTCCCATTTTGTTCCAACCCAGGAGGGTTTCTCAACCCTACATCTGTATCAGGGTCAGGAAGGCTACAGAGAGAGAGGGAATCCCAGGCAGGCAGTCAGGTAGGCAGGTATCACTTCTCCCAGGTTAACACAGGTTAATCACTAGTGACCTGCTGGGCCAGCCCAGGCCCAGGTAGTGGTGCATGTAATCCTTCAGGCCACAGCTGAGACTCACTACTGCTGTCAAGGGTGTGATGACGTACGTTGATACAGTTGAAGTCGGAAGTTGAGATACAGTTGGAGATACAGTAGAAGTCTGAAGTTTACATACACCTCGGCCAAATACATTTAAACTCAGTATTTCACAATTCCTGACATTTAATCCTAGTAAAAATTACCTGTCTTAGGTCAGTTAGGATCACCACTTTATTTTAAGAACGTGAAATGTCAGAATAATAGTAGAGAGAATGATGTCATGGCTTTAGAAGCTTCTGATAGACTAATTGACATCATTTGACGCCAATTGGAGGTGTACCTGTGGATGTATTTCAAGGCCTACCTTCAAACTCACTGCCTCTTTGCTTGACATCATGGGAAAATCAAAAGAAATCAGCCAAGACCTCAGAAAATAAATTGCAGACCTCCACAAATCTGGTTCAACCTTGGGAACAGTTTCCAAATGCCTGAAGGTACCACATTCATCTGTACAAACAATAGTACGCGAGTATAAAGACCGTGGGACCACGAAGCCGTCATACCGCTCAGGAAGGAGGCGCGTTCTGTCTCCTAGAGATGAACATACTTTAGTGCGAAAAGTGCAAATCAATACCAGAAAAACAGCAACGGACCTTGTGAAGATGCTGCAGGAAACAGGTACAAAAGTATCTATATCCACAGTGAAACAAGTCCTATATCAACATAACCTGAAAGGCCGCTCAGCAAGGAAGAAGCCACTGCTCCAATACCGCCATAAAAAAGCCAGACTATGGTACTTTTCGGAGAAAATAGAAGTGTTTGGCCATAATGACCATCATTATGTTTGGAGGAAAAAGGGGCAGGCTTGCAAGCCGAAGAGCACTATCCCAACCGTGAAGGACGGGGGTGGCAGCATCATGTTGTGGGGGTGCTTTGCTGCAGGAGGGACTGGTGCACTTCACAAAATAGATGGCATCATGAGGTAGGAAAATTATGTGGATATATTGAAGCAACATCTCAAGACATCAGTTAAAGTTAAAGCTTGGTCGCAAATGGGTCTTCCAAATGGACAATGACCCCAAGCATACTTCCAAAGTTGTGGCAAAATGGCTTATGGACAACAAAGTCAAGGTATTAGAGTGGTCATCACAAAGCCATGACCTCAATCCAATAGAACATTTGTGTGCAGAACTGAAACGCTTGTGTGAAAAAGGAGGCCTACAAACCTGACTCAGTTACACCAGTTCTGTCATGAGGAATGGGCCAAAACCCAACTTATTGGGGGAAGCTTGTGGAAGGCTACCCGAAACGTTTGACCCAAGTTAAACAATTTAATGGCAATGCTACCAAATACTAATCGAGTGTATGTAAACTTCTGACCCATTGGGAATGTGATGAAAGAAATAAAAGCTGAAATAAATCATTCTCTCTACTATTATTCTGACATTTCACATTCATAAAATAAAGTGGCCTAACAGGGAATTTTTACTAAGATTAAATATCAGGAATTGTGAAAAACTGAGTTTAAATGTACTTGGCTTTGATGTATGTAAACTTCCGACTTCAACTGTATGTTGACATAGGGATAGGTATGTTGATGTAGGGATAGGTATGCTGACATAGAGATATGTATGTTGACATAGACATAAGTATGTTGACATATGATATAGGGATAGGTATATTGACATATGACATAAGAATAGGTATGTTGACATATGACATAGGGATAGGTATGTTGACATAGAGATGGGTATGTTGACATAGGGATAGGTACATTGATATAGGGATAGGTCTGTTGACATGTGACATAGAGATAGGTATGTTGATATAGGGATAGGTATGTTGACATAGGGATAGGTCTGTTGACATATGACATAGAGATAGGTATGTTGACATAGGGATAGGTACATTGATATAGGGATAGGTCTGTTGACATATGACATAGAGATAGGTATGTTGACATAGGGATAGGTTTGTTGACATTTGACATAGAGATAGGTATGTTGATATAGGGATAGGTATGTTGACATAGGGATAGGTCTGTTGACATATGACATATGGGCTGATGTGTGGATCTACCGCATGTATAGTATGGGAGAATATTGGTGAGGGAACAGCGAAGCCCCGTCATCTGCACTGTGTGTATGTGCGTCTTATCCTCTTCATGATCAACGTAACACTTGTTCTTTTCCAGAAGAGACAGGAAGCTTGAAGAGATGATGAAACAGCCTACGTGTTATCGACACGTTGGTCTCACATCCACTCATTTTCTAACAAGGCTGTCGGCTCTTTACCTTGAATGGGGTTTACTGTGTCGTGTAAATTACCACTCAAAGTCAATCTTAAACGAATAATTGTTTATTATCAGCAAACTGGAGAGGTTCCAACAAAATTAATGCACCAATGAGAAAAAATAAGGGATTCTGCAGTCCTGATGCCTTTTTTTCGACGCAAAGGATACACTGCTTCCTCGGGAACAGGCCCCGATCCCCGTGATCTGCGTGAAGAGGAGGCGGAGAAAGAGGGGCCGACGGTCGGGCTGTCTTCTGAGAATTCTTAGGCGATCTAATTAACCTCCACTTCCCTCCATTCTGCTAGCAAACGTGCAATCTTTGGACAATAAAATCGACTATTTAGGCGGAAGATTAAACTACCAACGGACATTAAAAACTGTAACATCTTATGCTTCACGGAGTCGTGGTTGAATGACGACACTATCAACATACAGCTGGCTGGTTATACGCTGTACAGGCAGGATAGAACAGTGTCATCTGGTAAGACAAGGGGCGGCGGACTATGTATTTTTGTAAATAACAACTGGTACACGACATCTAAGGAAGTCTCGAGCTATTGCTCGCCTGAGGTAGAGTATCCCATGATAAGCTGTAGACCACACTATCTACCGAGATAATTTTCATCTGTATTCTTTTGTAGTGACTTACATACCACCACAGTCAGAGGCTGGCACTAAGACCGCATTGAATGAGCTGTATTCCGCCATAAGCAAACAAGAAAACGCTCACCCAGAGGCGACGCTCCTAGCAGCCGGAGACTTTAATGCAGGGAAACTTAATTCTGTTTAACCAAATTTCTATCAGCATGTTAAATGTGCAACCAGAGGAAAAAGGACTCTGGACCACCTATACTCCACACACAGAGATACATACTTAGCTCTCCCTCGCCCTCCATTTGGCAAATCTGACCATAATTCTATCCTCCTGATTCCTGCTTACAAGCAAAAATTAAAGCAGGAAGCACTAGTGACTAGAACAATAAAAACATGGTCAGAGGAGGCAGATGCTAAACTACAGGACTGTTTTGCTAGCACAGACTGAAATATGCTCCGGGATTCCTCCGATGGCATTGAGGAGTACACTTCATCAGTCATTGGATTAATCAATAATCATCGATGACGTCGTCCCCACAGTGACCGTACATCCCCCAACCAGAAGCCATTGATTACAGGTAACATCCACACTGAGCTAAAGGCTAGAGCTGCCGCTTTCAAGGAGAGGGACTCTAACCCGGAAGCTTATAAGAAATCCCGCAATGCCCTCCAACGAACCATTAAACAGGCAAAGCATCAATACAGGACTAAGATCGAATCGTACTACACCGGCTCTGACGCTCATCGAATGTGGCAGGGCTTGCAAACCATTACAGACTACAAAGGGAAGCCCAGCTGAGAGCTGCCCAGTGACACAAGCCTACCAGATGAGCTAAACTACTTATATGCTCGCTTCGAGGCAAATAACACTGAAACATGCATGAGAGCACCAGCTGTTCCAGACGACTGTGTGATCACGCTCTGCATAGCTGAGTAAGACCTTTAAACATGTCAACATTCACAAGGCCGCAGGGCCAGACGGATTACCAGAACGTGCATTGCGAGCATGCCCTGACCAACTGGCAAGTGTCCTCACTGACACTTTCAACCTCTCCCTGTCTGGGTCTGTAATACCAATGTGTTTTAAGCAGACCACCATAGTCCCTGTGCCCAAGAACACTAAGGTAACCTGCCTAAATGACTACTGACCCGTAGCACTCACGTCTGTAGCCATGAAGTGCTTTGAAAGGCTGGTCATGGCTCACATCAACACCATCATCCCAGAAACCCTAGACCCACTCCAATTTGGATATGCCCCAACAGATCTACAGATGATGCTATCTTTATTGCACTCCACACTGCCCTTTCCCACCTGGAAAAAAAGGAACACCTATGTGAGAATGCTAGTCATTGACTACAGCTCAGTGTTCAACACCATAGCGCTCTCAAATCTCATCAATAAGCTAAGGACTCTGGGACTAAACACCTCCCTCTGCAACTGGATCCTGGACATCCTGACCGGCCGCCCCCAGGTGGTAAGGGTAGGTAACAACACATCCGCCACACTGATCCTCAACACAGGGGCCCCTCAGGGGTGGTTGCTCAGTGCCCTCCTGTACTCCCTGTTCACTCATGACTGCACGGCCAGGCACAACTCCAACACCATCACGCCCCCATTCTCATCGACGGGACTGCAGAAGAGCAGGTTGAAAGCTTTAAGTTCCTTGGTGTCCACATCACCAACAAATTAACATGGTCCAAGCACACCAAGACAGTCGTGAAGAGGGCACAACAAAACCCATTACCCCTCCGGAGACTGGAAAGATTTGGCATGGGTCCTCAGATCCTCAAAAGGTTCTACAGCCGCACCAGCTGGTTGGTTCTCAAAACAAGGACTGGGCGTACTGCCAAATTACAGATACTGATAAGTGAGGATTCGTTCAATCAGTCACTTTATTTGAACTAGCTAAAGTACATCTTTACAAAACTAATATTAGTCCAGGCAATATGTGATTTGTGAAAATAATCTAACTTGGTATTCTATACATTATAGGAACATCTTAAACATTGTTTTGGCTTTTATCTACTGGACTATATCACACATTTTGATATTTGTGGAAGTCTATGGAGAAGAAAACCACTTCGCACAGGTTGAATACTGCTCTCGTGATGTTCAAGCAGAAAAGACATATCTGAAATGTGTTTGACATTTACAGACTGAATCAGAAGTAACTTCTGCCAACACAGTGGGTTAAATGAGATCATGATGTCACAGCAGGTTAATTAAGATCATGACGTCACAGTAGGTTAAATAAGATTGTGATGTCACAGCAGGGTAAATAAGATCGTGATGTCGCAGTAGGTTAAATATGATCGTGATGTCGCAGTAGGTTAAATATGATTGTGACGTCGCAGCAGGTTAAATAAGATCATTACGTCGCAGCAGGTTAAATAAGATCATTACGTCGCAGTAGGTTAAATAAGATCATTACGTCGCAGTAGGTTAAATAAGATCATGACGTCGCAGTAGGTTAAATAAGATCATTACGTCGCAGTAGGTTAAATAAGATCATTACGTCGCAGTAGGTTAAATAAGATCATTACGTCGCAGTAGGTTAAATAAGATCATTACGTCGCAGTAGGCTAAATAAGATCATGACGTCGCAGTAGGCTAAATAAGATCATTACGTCGCAGTAGGTTAAATAAGATCATGACGTCGCAGTAGGTTAAATAAGATCATTACGTCGCAGTAGGCTAAATAAGATCATGAAGTCGCAGTAGGCTAAATAAGATCATGACGTCGCAGTATGTTAACTAAGATCATGATGTCGAGGTCTTAATAACATCAACACCAGTCCAAATGTCAAATCACACCTCAAACAATTACGTACACGTTGTCCCCAAAGGGCAGACTATTTCATATATAGTGCACTACTTTTGACCAGAGCTCAATGGACCCACTCAGAAAATAGTGCACTACTTTTGACCAGAGCCCAATGGACCCACTCAGAAAATAGTGCACTACTTTTGACCAGAGCCCAATGGACCCACTCAGAAAATAGTGCACTAAATAGGGAATAGGGTGCCATTTGGGACGTAAACCTAGTAACACGAGGTTGAAGCTAGAATAAACATTGTTGACATAAATCTAATCTATGGTGTGTTTGCTGCTTCCTGGCCAATTGCTGTCTGATGAACCAACCAATGCTGTCAGTATACAGCACCTAACACCTACAGGGGCACCTAACACCTACAGGGGCACCTAACACCTACAGGGGCACCTAACACCTTCCCACTAAGCTCCCAGCTTATACTAACAAAAGGAGCGGTGTCCTTACCGTCTGCCCAGGTCTGTTAATCCAGATTTAGCTGCCTAGCATCGTCTTCTCCAGCTGAACTCTGGAGCAGGCAGGAGCCGGCGACGGGATAAGCCCAGCATCGTGGCCTCGGAGTGGGGAAGGAAACCACCGTGTGTCCCTCTCCTCCTCTCAATCCTCTGGATCCATGTGTACTGCAGCCGCTGAAGTGATTGTGTTGATTCTCTCTCTCGCTCTCTCGCTCGTCTCTCTCATCCATTCATTGTGGTGTGACTCTTCCAAACGTTAAATCTGGTAGAAATTCACATCTTGATTGAAGAAGTGATGAGTGAGCCTCATATTTGTGTATGACTTGATGAGTAAGAAAAGGTAAGTTTCAACTCAGAGTGGGAAAGAGGCATTTGAGACATTTCAACTCTTCTCTCTTTATACTGATGCAGTTCCCTAAGTCAAGTAAAGCTAAGCAGAGCTGAGTAACTTTAAGCCAAGTAAAGCTAAGTCAAGTAACGCTAAGTAACTCTAAGTACCGTAAAGTTAAGGACCATGACTCCAGTCCTTCTCTGATAATGTAGCACCCCATAAGTGTAGTAGAACAGCTCTTGTACTTACCTCTTCAGCTGTATGCTCCTCCACCAGTCACAGCAAGGCTACAAGCAGAGTGGGCGAGACCACAGTAAGGAAAAGGCTTTGAATCACTAGATGAGATGGGTTCTGGAGAATAGTTCACTGGAGCACGTAGCCTCTCAGCTGCCTCTCTTCCCAACTGTTGCTCCACCGCCCTATCCTCTTTTTTCCCTTCTTCCAACTTACTCGTACTCCTCCCTTTCCCCCCCTCCTCTTCCCTCTCTTCATTCCTCCTCCTGTCTCTGCCTCTTTTCCTCCTAAACCCCCCCCTCTTCTTTTTGTGGTTGTTCGCGCAGCTAGTCTGATTACTTTGGACATGCTAATCTCGCCGTCTGTGTCTCTGGCTGACGGACGAGTGCTACGGGATGATTTGGACACCTTCTGCCAGGGACAAGTATATCTTGTCTGACACCTTAATACGCATGTATGGCTGCAAATCAATGAGATCAGAGGTCCCTTTCTTTCTGAGTCTTTAGAGTTAAAACAAGTAAGTGAGGGAGGGAGGGAGGGAGGGAGGGAGGGAAAAGAGCAAAAGAAAGTGTGTAAGTTGTAGTGCAGGAAGCTGTAGTGCAGGAAGCTGTAGTGCAGGAAGCTGATAGAAAGTGTGCAAGTTGTAGTGCAGGAAGCTGTTAGTGTTTCGCCTTTTCTTTAAAAGCCATCTTCCAGAATGTCTACTTTTACTTAGCTTCAACAAAGGAAACAAAAAACAATATATTGACGTGGATTATAATATTATAAAAGGGAGGAATACCGACCCAAGCTAAGCGTGCTTAAATGGAATGTACGCTGAACAAAAATATCAGCGCAACATGTAAAGTGTTGATCCCATGTTTCATGAGCTGAAATAAAAGATAGCAGAAATCTTCCATACGCACAAAAAGCTTATTTCTCTAAAAAATATTGTGCACAAATGTGTTTACAATTGTGAGCATTTATCCTATGCCAAGATAATCCATCCACCTGACAGAGATGTGGCATATCAAGAAGCTGATTATAAACAGCATGATCATTACACAGGTGCACCTTGTGCTGGGGACAATACAATTCCACTTCAAAATGTGCAGTTTTGTCACAACAACGCAATGCCACAGACGTCTCAAGTTTTGAGGGAGTGTGCAATTGGCATGTAGACAGCAGGAACTTTCACCAGAGCTGTTGCCAGATAATTTCATGTTAATTTCTCTACCATTCCATTACATCGTTAGTTTGCCTTTCTTTCCTCTGTCATGTTAGTGTGGTTGTTCCTGAGTATTGTTAGAAATAGTGGAGCATATCAGGCTAACGTATTACAAGTTGTGAAATAATTTAGGACATGTAGCCTATTGGAATCATTATGGAACGCAGACCATACCTAGCAGTTAAACCTGGAGCCTGGCACACGGTTCACAGCGACTGGACCGTTGTCATCACAGTTCTATGATTAATGAGGATTATCGGGGTAGATTAATAGGAATACTGTTCAACCCCTATTGTTCACTTTTCTCACCTTCTAATATTTCATGGATTGAACAACTGAATATGTCAACTTTCAGGAGGAAAAACACCACTGTATTTTAGATTCACCAATATATTTTGTGCGTAAATGCTCTCCAAACCTCTTTTTTTTATTATTATTCATAAATACTAACGCAAAATAATATACAAGATCAGAGTATTTTTTTTTAAAATCTATCAATTGGTGACGAAAAGGAAACGAATATGCATTATATTTACAAATGAAAGGTACACCAAATTTAAAGGGATGGCTTTAAATAAATGTACTGAAAACCCTATTGAATGAAAACTCTGAGAGAAAATCTGTTGGCCAAAAAACTCCCTAGTCCTTGCCGATGACAAGCATAGTCATGATGCAGAAACCACCATACTTGAAAATATCAGCGATGTGTTGGATTTGCCCCAAACATAACGCTTTGTATTCAGGACATAAAGATCATTTCTTTGCCACACTTGTTGCAGTTTTACTTTAGTGCTTTATTGAAAACAGGATGCATATTTTGCTATATTTTCTATTCTGTACAGGCTTTTCACTCTGTCATTTAGGTTAATATTGTGGAGTAACTACAACGTTGTTGATCCATCCTCAGTTTTCTCCAATCACAGCCATTAAACTCTGTAACTGTTTTAAAGTCAACATGGGCCGCATGGTGAAATTCCTGAGCGGTTTCTTTCCTCTCTGGCAACTGAGGTCGGAAGGACGCCTGTATCTTTGTAGTGACTGGTTGTTTTGATATACCATCCAAAATGTAATGAATAACTTTACCATGCTCAGAGGGATATTCAATGTCTGTTATTTAATTATTACATTTTTTATCCATCTACCAATAGGTGCCATTTGTGAAGCATTGGAAAACCTCCCTGGTCTTTGTGGTTGCATCTGTGTTTGAAATTCACTTCTCGACTGATGAACCTTACAGATAATTGTATGTGTGGGGTACAGAGATGAGGGACCTTACAGATAATTGTATGTGTGGGGTACAGAGATGAGGGACCTTACAGATAATTGTATGTGTGGGGTACAGAGTTGAGGTAGTCATTCAACAATCATGGAACTACCCATCCCTGATCCGGTATATTTGTCATCAGCAACGCTGAATAGCATAGCGCAACAGTCAAAAAATATTACTAGAAAATAATCATATTCATGAAATCACAAGTGAAATATAGCAAAACACACCTTAGCCTTTTGTTAATCACCCTGTCGTCTCAGATTTCAAAATTATGCTTTACAGCGAAAGTAATACAAGCGTTAGTGTAAGTTTATCGATAGCCTAGCCTAGCATTATGTACACTTAGCATCAGGAAGCTTGGTCACGAAAATCAGAAAATAAATCAAATTAACCGTTTACCTTTGATGATCTTCGGATGTTTTCACTCACAAGACTCCCAGTTAGACAGCAAATGTTCCTTTTGTTCCATAAAGATATTTTTTATATCCAAATACCTCCGTTAGTTTGGTGCGTTATGCCCAGGAATCCACCGGTCACGACAACGCAGACAAAAATTCTAAATTATATCCATAATATCGACAGAAACATGGCAAACGTTTTTTATAATCAATCCTTTCAAATATCTATTCGATAATATATAAACCGGGACAGTTGGCTTTTCACTAGGACCGGGAGGAACAATGGCCTCTGAGAGCCCCCACCTGACCACTTACGTAATATGGTCGTTCACGTTCATTCTTCAAAATAAAGGCCTGTGTCTGTAGACACCTTAAGGAAGCCATAGAAAAAGGAATCTGGTTGATATCCCTTTCAATGGTCAATGGGAATGCATAGGAACACAGAGCTTTCAAAATAAGAGTCACTTCCTGATTGGATTTTTCTCAGGCTTTCGCCTGCAATATCAGTTCTGTTAAACTCACAGACAATACAGTTTTGGAAACTTTAGAGTGTTTTCTATCATAAGCTGTCAATTATATGAATATTCTAGAATCTGGTCCTGAGAAATAGGCTGTTTACTTTGGGAAAGTTATTTTTCCAAAAATAAAAATAGTGCCCCCTAGCTTCAAGAGGTTAAACTGTCACTGTCTCTATTTTAGGTTGGTCAGGGCGTGAGTTGGGGTGGGCATTCTATGTTTTGTTCTATGTTTGTATTTCTAGGTGTTTGGCCTGGTACGGTTCCCAATCAGAGGAAGCTGTCAGTCGTTGTCTCTGATTGAGAACCATACTTAGGCAGCCTGTTTTCACCCTTGAGTGGTGGGTAGTTGTTTTCTGTCTCTGTACCAGACAGGACTGTTTTGTTTGTTCCATTTTGCTATAGTGTTCAGTGTAATTAAAAGATCATGAACCCGTTCCACGCTGCACCTTGGTCCTCTCCTTCTTCCACCTACGACAGCCGGTACATTAAACAGTATTATTTCACACACAGTGAGTCCATGCAACTTATTATGTGACTTGTTAAGCACCTGTTTACTTCTGAACTTATTTAGACTTGTCATAACAAAGATGTTGAAAACTTATTGACTCAAGACATTTCAGATTTGTTATTTTTAATTGTGTATAAATGTCTAAAAACATAATTTGACATTATGTGGTATCGTGCGTAGGCCAGTGACACAAAATCTCAATATTATCCAATACAAATTCAAGCTTTAAGACAGCAAAATGTTGAAAAAGTCTTGGGGTGTCAGTACTTTCTGTACACATCTACCTTAATTACCTTGCAGCCCTGCACATCGACTTGGTACTGGTACCCCGTGTACATAGCCAAGTTATTTTTACTCATTATTTTATTCTGTGTGTTATTATTTTACTATTCTGTTTCTCTCTGCATTGTTAGGAAGTAAGAAAGCTGTCACGGCTGGCTGGGTGTGCAGCGAGGAATCAGGCGCAGAGAGCAGAGAGGTCCAGGGGAAAAGTGCACTTTAATGTGGCACCAAAATGAAATGCCCAAACACGCAGGGCGCAAAACACTGACCAACCCAAAACAACGGGTAACAAGGTCCAGAGCAACGAACAACACCAACGAATACAACGTGAACATCAAAATAATCCCGCACAACAAAGGGGCGGGTTCCATACGCTAAAATAGGGAAGAACATCACACACACACAAAATAGGAACAGGTGTAACTAATGAGACAAAACTAACCGAAAAGGAAAAGGGATCGGTAGTGGCTAGTAGGACGGTGACGACGACCGCCGAGCTCCGCCCGAACAGGCAGGGGAGCCAACTTCTAGTAGGACGGTGACGACGACCACCGAGCACCGCCCGAACAGGCGGGGGAGTCAACTTCGGGCGGGGGGTCGTGACATAAGCATTTCACTGTTAGTCTACACCTGTTGATTACGAACCAAGTGACAAATTACATCTGATTTTAATCACAGGACAATAAGAACTCTTATTTATATTACAGGAACAATCAGTCACTCTTGGATCATAGGTGTGAAACTCTGACAAACATCTTGTTGCAAATGTCTCTCCAGCTACTAAACTGTATATTCTCATGTAAAAGGTGTTTAAACCAATTTAACTCAAACATGGAAAAGTTCAAGTTAGACAAGAAATCAAATAAATTGTGTTGGTATGATGGTGTCTATTAGGTTCTCATTTGAAGGTCTGCTTCTCATTCTGCTACCTGTTGGTCTCATTCTTCTACCTGTTGTTCTCATTCTGCTACCTGTTGGTCTCATTCCTCTACTTGTTGTTCTCATTCTGCTACCTGTTGTTCTCATTCTACTACCTGTTGGTCTCATGCTAACTGTTGTTCTCATTCTGCTACCTGTTGTTCTCATTCTGCTACCTGTTGTTCTCATTCTGCTACCTGTTGTTCTCATTCTGCTACCTGTTTCTCATTCTACTACCTGTTGTTCTCATTCTGCTACCTGTTGGTGCCATGCTAACTGTTGTTCTCATTCTTCTACCTGTTGTTCTCATTCTGCTAACTGTTGTTCTCATTCTTCTACCTGTTGTTCTCATTCTGCTACCTGTTTCTCATTCTCCTACCTGTTGTTCTCATTCTGCTAACTGTTGTTCTCATTCTTCTACCTGTTGGTCTCATTCTTCTACCTGTTGTTCTCATTCTTCTACCTGTTGTTCTCATTCTTCTACCTGTTGTTCTCATTCTTCTACCTGTTGGTCTCATTCTTCTACCTGTTGTTCTCATTCTACTACCTGTTGTTCTCATTCTTCTACCTGTTGTTCTCATTCTGCTACCTGTTGGTCTCATTCTTCTACCTGTTGTTCTCATTCTACTACCTGTTGTTCTCATTCTGCTACCTGTTGTTCTCATTCTTCTACCTGTTGTTCTCATTCTACTACCTGTTGTTCTCATTCTTCTACCTGTTGTTCTCATTCTTCTACCTGTTGGTCTCATTCTTCTACCTGTTGTTCTCATTCTTCTACCTGTTGTTCTCATTCTACTACCTGTTGTTCTCATTCTGCTACCTGTTGTTCTCATTCTTCTACCTGTTGTTCTCATTCTGCTACCTGTTGGTCTCATTCAGATCCACAGCTGAGGACAGCCTGCTTCTAAACCTTCACTGTTTAATCTTCAGATCCACAGCTCAGGACAGCCTGCGTCTAAACCACCTGAGAATTTCACCCTGGATGCAGGATTACGGGATCAACTGAAACTGACAGTCCAATTTTTTTCTGGGACACCTTGGTCCCCTCGGGTCCTCCATCCGGCTCCATCTCTTCCCCCTCCTCCTCCACTGTTCCTGGTCTAAAGCGGTCTAAGGCACTGCATCTCAGTGCTAGAGGTGTCATTACAGACCCTGGTTTGATCCCGGGCTGTGTCACAACAGGCCATGATCGGGAGTTCCATAGGGTGGCACACAATTGGCCCCGCGTCGTCTGGGTTAGGGGGGGGGATAGGAGGGGTAGGCCGTCATTTTAAAATAATAATTTGTTTTTAACTGACTTGCCTAGTTAAATAAAATAAAAAAATAAACTGCGCCATCCTGGTTGGTGGGGTGGGAGGACGAGGATGGGAGGAGGCGCGTACCGGGGCTCCCTAGTGGGGAAACACACGGCCCGGCCAGCTTCCCCCTCCGCATGGCTCCGTAGGACCACCTGGCCCCCCCCCCCCCCCTCCAGGGTCTCAAACCTCACCACAGGACTCGACCTGATGAAGTGGAGAAAACAACCTGTTAGGGGGTGTCTGAAATGGCACTCTACTCACTATGACTCTGGTAAAGTACAAAGGGAATAACATGACACCCCCTTAGATGGGTTAAATAGGAGTTGATTGAGATATATTATCCCCCTTTAAGGTCACTGTAGTTATTTTTTAAAGTATCTGTATATACTACAAGACAGCCGTTATAAAGAGTAACATTACAATAAAGAGTAACACTGCCACCTACTGTCAGTGCTGTGTAACTACAGTACCTGCGGTCCAGCTCGGCCTGCCTCCTGGCATGGGGTCTCAGCTCCACAGGAAGCTCTCTTCCCTGAGACGTAGGATCCGCAGCGAGGCCGCGGCAGCATTGGCACTGATCAGCTTCAGAGCTCTCCCAGCCAATCAGGAAGGGGCTCTCCCCAAGGACTTCCTGCTGGTCCAAGCCGCTGGAGGAAGTGTTCTCCCCAAACAGGTTCCAGGCCAGCAGCAGCTTCCTGGTGGGGGCGCTCCGCAGCCAATCAGGGAGGGGCTCTCTGCGCCTCACCTTGGGTGCCTTCCTTGTTGACTTACAGTATAATCAGAGCACAGCGCTCTGGACAAGGTGGTGAGTCAGGTCGCTAGTCAGTTCCTTCATCTGTAACGTACAGGCACAACCACAGGGGAGCATAGAGCCCCACAGTGTCCTTGTCCAAACGAGATCTACACAGTTATCAAAACACAATGCCAGGGTAAGCCTACACAAAACACAATGCCAGGGTAAGCCTACACAAAACACAATGCCAGGGTAGGCCTACACAAAACACAATGCCAGGGTAAGCCTACACAAAACACAATGCCAGGGTAAGCCTACACAAAACACAATGCCAGGGTAAGCCTACACAAAACACAATGCCAGGGTAGGTCTACACAAAACACAATGCCAGGGTAAGCCTACACAAAACACAATGCCTACACAAAACACAATGCCAGGGTAAGCCTACACAAAACACAATGCCAGGGTAAGCCTACACAAAACACAATGCCAGGGTAAGCCTACACAAAACACAATGCCAGGGTAAGCCTACACAAAACACAATGCCAGGGTAAGCCTACACAAAACACAATGCCAGGGTAAGCCTACACAAAACACAATGCCAGGGTAGGCCTACACAAAACACAATGCCAGGGTAAGCCTACACAAAACACAATGCCTACACAAAACACAATGCCAGGGTAAGCCTACACAAAACACAATGCCAGGGTAGGTCTACACAAAACACAATGCCAGGGTAAGCCTACACAAAACACAATGCCTACACAAAACACAATGCCAGGGTAAGCCTACACAAAACACAATGCCAGGGTAAGCCTACACAAAACACAATGCCAGGGTAAGCCTACACAAAACACAATGCCAGGGTAAGCCTACACAAAACACAATGCCAGGGTAAGCCTACACAAAACACAATGCCTACACAAAACACAGCCATTATTTTAAGTGTTTACAAACGTATTGTGAAAAAATGATTGGAACCATTTCTCTTGTTTGACCGCTAGGTTTTATGGGTAATTATGACTGATACTGTGGTACTCTATTCAGCAGGACGGAACGTTTTGGAAAAAGTACTGGATTTTATTTTCCGTACGTAGGGATTTCAGCAGTTACATCTGCCCACGTGAACTACAATATTTTAACATTTAGAATAGTCAATAACCACTCTGCTTAATTAACAAAACGATTTTCTAAACATAGTGTTCATACCCCTGGACTTATTACACATTGTTGTCGTTGCAGCCTGAACACATCTACACACAAGATACCCCATAATGACAAACGTTCATTTTCTGTTGTTGTTGAATAATCTTTTGCAAATGCACTGAAAATGAAAATCTGTCATTTACATATAAGTATTCACACCCCTGAGTTAATAATTTATAGAAGCACCTTTAGGCAGCGATTACAGCTGAGATGCTTTCTGGGTAAGTCTCTTAAGAGCTTTGTCCACCTGGATTGTACAATATTTGCACATTTCTCTTTAAAAAAAAAAAATTCTTCCAAGCGTCATAGCTAGACAGCCATTTTGAATTTTGACAGATTTTCAAGCCGATTTATGTCAAAACTGGAACGACTGTAGGCCACTCAGGAACATTCAATGTCGTCTTGGTAAGCAACTCCAGTGTACACTGAGTGCACAACACAGTAGGAACACTTGCTCTTTCCCATGACACAGACCGACCAGGTGAATCCAGGTGAAAGCTACGCTCCCTTATTAATGTCACCTGTTAAATCCACTTCAATCAGTGTCGATGAAGGGGAGGAGACAGGTTATAGAAGGATTTTTAAGCCCTTCAGACATGGATTGTGTCTGTGTGCCAGAGGGTGAAGGGCCAAGACAGAAACCCTATGTGTCTTTGAACGGGGTAGTAGGTGCCAGGTGCACCGGTTTGTGTCAAGAACTGCAACGCTGCTGTGTTTTCCCCCCCCTCAACAGTTTCCTGTGTTCATCAAGAATGGTCCACCACCCAAAGGACATCTCGGCAACTTGACACACATGTGGGAAGCATTGGGGGAAATATGGCGCAACTCATTATTAGGAAGGTGTTCTTAATGTTTTGTACACTCAGTGTATATAAAAACACAGAAAAATCTAGTTTTTGACTGCACAGCCCCTTTAAATCAACGCCAATGTTCCTGCTATACTGCCACAATTCATTTTTGATGTTCTCTTGTGTTTATTAAATAGATAATTTCCTTTACAACTTTGGGTAGAAAACCATTAGATTTAGGTCATGGTGAAACCTCACAATTCCAGTTTGTCCTGATTTGCTTTGGATGCAATCAATTAGCTTAATTTCTAAAAAGATCAAATTATATTTCAACCAAATAATGTGTCCTGGAATGCTAATCGTCCTGTATATCCGTCACTAACGACAGAAATGATTTCAGAACATTCTGAGATGGTGGGCTGTTGAAATCCCGTTTCTTGTGCGTTTTGATGTGGAACGACCCTATTGTTAGTGATCACAGTATTTGCGATTTCCTGTGAAATGTGAGTCATATCTGTCACAATAGCAATAAGGGCAAATCATTATTTAATGAGAGGGAGACCAAAATACATCACAAACAAAAGGATTTTTTCCCAAAAAAAACAACAATTATTCAACTTTATTCGAGTTTTTTTCCCCCAGCAACATATTTTTTTTAAAATTCCAGTTCTTTATCAACAAATAGAAAACAGACTGCGTATACAACAGATGAAACCCCTACAGCACTAAGCATTCACAAGGTATAAATGAACATTGTGGTTTATTCCAGCCAGCATGTCAGACTCAGTCCTGTTAGGCTTTGGGGATCGTCGTGCCCTGCGGCCTTGTGGGTAAAGATGTGCTTGTGTGGCGTGGTGGCGGTTGGCCCGACGGAGGCTGGGGAGGCTGGGGAGTGGTACTCAGTTGGGGTTATGCTGTTCTCTTTAACAGAACTACACCTCTCTCACTCTCTTTAACAGAACGATAACCTGCTCTCTATCTTTCAGCAAGGTTTAGGGTCAAGTCCAGTTTCAATGAAGTCGATTACAGCTAAATGAATCGAATTACAACTAAATGAATCGAATTACAACTAAATGAACGAATTTTGATTCATGAATTGAATTCACTCCCTGAAAAATGACTGGATTGAAAAATGGAACACTGATCTCAACTCTGTCTGGCTGTCAGGTTGCTATGGTAATCCAGTAGATACAGACACTAACTTTCTCTCTCCTTCCATCTCTCACTCTCTCTCTCTTTCCCTTTCTCTCTTTAATTTCCTCTAAGCTGGTAAGTAAAGAGAGTGAATTATTTTAACAATATACTTTGAAGCTGCAGTATATATCTATGTATAATTGTACATATATATATATATATATAATCAATCAGAATTATATATATATAGTCATCATTTCTATTTCTGTATAAAATAATAGCAGGTCGGTTGGAGGGTGCAGAGGGTTTGTGTGTCTCTGTCCCACCGGTAGTACTTGTAGTATTCTGTACAGGGGGGCCAGGGTTAATGGCTGCTACTCCTCTCTCCACCACCACCACGGGGAGCTGCTCCTGCAGTCCCTATGTTCCAACCCCCAGGCAGCGGACTGACCAATCAGCTCGCTGGGAACCCAAGGAAAGAGGAGGGGCTTAGAGGGGACACAATATGATTCATACAGAGATTCAAGGAGTTGATTCTCAAGTTCAACGCCTCGTTGGGTATAAAAGTCTGTTCGTCCGTTCGTCTCCCAGATTCATTCTCTGGTTATTGAAGGCCTCAATGCCTTCAAGGCTTCTCTCTGTTGTTGAAATCGTCATGTGCTCTTTGAGTTTCTGTACAATGCTGATTTAGTTGTCGTTAGTTGATGTCACGTTTTTTCGCTAGCTAGTGTGGTTTATATAGTACCTGTATCGCGGCGGTTGGTGTATGCGTCTGAATAATTTTGTCATCCCCCCCCCCCTACGTTTTAAAAAGAAACAGCAAAGTGAGAAGGCGTATTATCTTAGTTAATCTTGCTCCGTTTTAAAACGAAAAAGACAACAAACAAAAAAAATAGATAATAAACAATAAAAATCTTGGTAAAAGTCAAAACTGTCAGCAGCTTCAGAGAACAAACAGTGGCTCTTCTGTATTAACGTCTAGGAAATAGAAAATACAGGTCCCTAAAATAACATACAACATTTTTTTATATATTTTTTTACTAAAATAAACATACCAATTAAGGTGGAAAAACTAAAATGCTGTGCCCCAGTTAGGCCATTAAGACAAAATACATGTCTGATGGTATTAAAACAATTATATATATAAAACAAAAAAAAAATGATTAACTAAATAATAATAAGAACATTATTCATAATAATAAAGTAAGAAAGGAGAACAGAAACTCAGTCAGAACTGTCGCTTGCTCCCATATGAAACGCTGTCGTCGTCATGGTATTGTTTGTTGTTTGTTTTGTAAAGCAATCTTTAGGGTGTTTTTTTTTTTTTGTGTGTTTTTTTGTTTTGTTGTAAATCCGAGTAGTAGACCTCTGGGATTGGTTGAACCCGTCGCTAGGTGACAGTGGCACCTCCCTCCTCCCCTGTGATAGGGTAGCAATGGCAGGGTCAGGTCAGATGGGTTGATACAAGTACGGTGGCTGAGATGGGACACTCAGTGGCCATGCCAGAGGCTGCTCAGCTCAGAGTGGTTACGTTGCATAGTGGTCAAAACTCCCCAGGTACTCCAAAGCTGCTCTGTAGCACAGCTGATACTGGTCCTAGAGAGAGAGGGAGAAAACACAGTCAGTCAGTCATCATTCTCTCTCTCTCCCTGTTTTTCTCCCCAATTTTGTGGTATCCAATTGTTTAGTAGCTACTATATTTTCTCATCACTACAACTCCCGTACGGGCTCGGGAGAGACGAAGGTTGAAATTCATGCGTCCTCCGATACACAACCCAACCAAGCCGCACTGCTTCTTAACACAGCGCGCATCCAACCCGGAAGCCAGCCGCACCAATGTGTCGGAGGAAACACCGTGCACCTGGCCACCTTGGCTAGCGCGCACTGCGCCCGGCCCGCCACAGGAGTCGCTAGTGTGCGATGAGACAAGGATATCCCTACCGGCCAAACCCTCCCTAACCCGGACGACGCTAGGCCAATTGTGCGTCGCCCCACGGATTCGTTGTTGAGGAGCATTTCCCTCCATTCCACTCTCCCGACAACGGAAGACAGCAACAGTACAGTATATTCGTCCATACCTCTGTCTGCACCATGGCAGGTCTCTGGGTGCGTAACGTCTTGACGGTCTGGAAGAGGTCCACCACCCCTTCGTACCTCATCCTCTCCAGCACGATACTCAGAGTGATGAAGACCCCTGTCCTGCCCACCCCGGCACTGAGGAAGAGGAGGAACACACGCATTACACACCTTATACAGTGTGCACAGTATCCTATAGGCTTGGGCGGTATCTGGATTTTCATACTGTCATACTGCTCTTCTGCCATCCCGGGATCTCCAGTTTTACCGGCATAACACACAAGAGGACACTAAAAACATTTTTTTTAAAAAGCCCATTGGGAGTCTATTACTAGAATGCTAAGAAAATTAGCACAAGTAATAGCGAAATCACATAGGCGCTGTTAGCTCAATGCTAACGAGCGATAATTAACATAAACGAATTGCAAAAGACAGGCAAATTTTCTGCTCATAAAGTTATACAAGCATATCTAGTAGCTACCAGATGTCATTTTTGGTGAGTATGGACATTTTACAATTGAAAGTGAACGAGAGAAATTGTGCAAATGAACAATGTTTTGATGCATGAAGGAAAAGTAGCATGGGTAGACAGAGCAGAGGGGGGAAGAACGGAGGAGGAAGAGCAGCATGGGTATACAGAGCAGAGGGGGTAAGAACGGAGGAGGAAGAGCAGCATGGGTAGACAGAGCAGAGGGGGGAGGAACAGAGGAGGAAGAGCAGTATGGGTAGACAGAGCAGAGGGGGGAAGAACGGAGGAGGAAGAGCAGCATGGGTAGACAGAGCAGAGGGGGGAGGAACAGAGGAGGAAAAGCAGCATGGGTAGACAGAGCAGAGGGGGGAGGAACAGAGGAGGAAGAGCAGCATGGGTAGACAGAGCAGAGGGGGGAAGAACGGAGGAGGAAGAGCAGCATGGGTAGACAGAGCAGAGGGGGGAGGAACAGAGGAGGAAAAGCAGCATGGGTAGACAGAGCAGAGGGGGGAAGAACGGAGGAGGAAGAGCAGCATGGGTAGACAGAGCAGAGGGGGGAAGAACGGAGGAGGAAGAGCAGTATGGGTAGACAGAGCAGAGGGGGGAAGAACGGAGGAGGAAGAGCAGCATGGGTAGACAGAGCAGAGGGGGGAAGAACGGAGGAGGAAGAGCAGCATGGGTAGACAGAGCAGAGGGGGGAAGAACGGAGGAGGAAGAGCAGCATGGGTAGACAGAGCAGAGGGGGGAAGAACGGAGGAGGAAGAACAGCATGGGTAGACAGAGCAGAGGGGGGAAGAACGGAGGAGGAAGAGCAGCATGGGTAGACAGAGCAGAGGGGGGAAGAACTGAGGAGGAAGAGCAGCATGGGTAGACAGAACAGAGGGGGGAAGAACGGAGGAGGAAGAGCAGCATGGGTAGACAGAGCAGAGGGGGGAGGAACGGAGGAGGAAGAGCAGCATGGGTAGACAGAGCAGAGGGGGGAAGGAGAAACAAAATGCTAGCAGGAAGCAGGAAGCAGAAGATAAAAAAATAACTAATCCAGGGCTCTTTGACTTCTGGTCGAAAGATAAGATATCTGATGACACATATTTTAGTAGTGAATTGCAATACAAGTGTAACTTCATCACTTCCTGTCCGCCAGCGAGACTCACCAGCTTCCTCTTTCTCCTGTTCTGGGGAACTACCGTAAGCCTCATAACGTAAAATAATCTGAGAGGTGAAGAAGATGATCTGCTTTATCTCCTAACGTATTGCACAAGTTGCCTGTAGGTAATTTACTCAAAAAGTAGCTACAAATATTCAAATTTAGTGAAAAACTTCAAAGGAATTGTTTTTGACGGTATTAAAAAAAACCAATAATCTCCATGATTATTTCCTAATACCCTGGTATACGGTATACCGCCCAAACCTACCATCCTACTTCCAGGTACTTACTTTACACCAACTGCATGGTACCAAATGGTGCCTAGTGATTATTTTTTTAAATTTACCCAATAGAAAAACACCATTCATTAACATTCATTACTATTTGTTCCGTGTAATTTCTGGCTTTTCAGCCAAGTCTCATTACCTGCAGTGAACAGTGATTGGTCCGTCCTGTCCAAACTGCTCCTTGGTTTTATGCACTTGGCCAATGAAATCGATGAATCCTTCCCCGGTTTTTGGCACTCCTTGTTCTGGCCAATCAGTGAACTGGAATTGGCGGATCGTCCTGGATTGGCCATCCTAAGGGAACCAATATGAGGAGAGTATGTTAGAGTGGTAGTCGAGAGGGAACCAATAGGAGGAGAGTATGTTAGAGCGGTAGTCGAGAGGGAACCAATAGGAGGAGAGTATGTTAGAGTGGTAGTCGAGAGGGAACCAATAGGAGGAGAGTATGTTAGAGCGGTAGTTGAGAGGGAACCAATAGGAGGAGAGTATGTTAGAGCGGTAGTTGAGAGGGAACCAATAGGAGGAGAGTATGTTAGAGCGGTAGTTGAGAGGGAACCAATAGGAGGAGAGTATGTTAGAGTGGTAGTCGAGAGGGAACCAATAGGAGGAGAGTATGTTAGAGCGGTAGTCGAGAGGGAACCAATAGGAGGAGAGTATGTTAGAGCGGTAGTTGAGAGGGAACCAATAGGAGGAGAGTATGTTAAAGCGGTAGTTGAGAGGGAACCAATAGGAGGAGAGTATGTTAGAGCGGTAGTCGAGAGGGAACCAATGGAGGAGAGTATGTTAGAGCGGTAGCCGAGTCATGTGGTCAGGTGCCACAAAGAGGGACTTAGGAAAATTGAATTTGGCTCAGAACAGGGCAGCACGGCTGGTCCTTGGATGTACACAGAGAGCAAACATTAATAATATGCA
>NC_143029.1:86932500-86997500 GCF_057628025.1 Oncorhynchus mykiss | reverse complement strand
CACACACACACACACACACACCACACCACACACACACACACTCTCTCTCTCTTACCTGTACCCATCGATGCAGCTGGCGTTGATGTAGTCAGACCACACACACACACACACACACACCACACACACACACACACACACACTCTCTCTCTTACCTGTACCCATCGATGCAGCTGGCGTTGATGTAGTCAGACCCCTCCACTCCTCTGATAGGCTGCAGACACACGCGTGTCGACTCGAAGGGCATGATATTCACCAGCCGGTTCTTGAACTTATTGCAGGGCAGGTTGGCACTGATGAACCTGGAGGTGTGGGCTTTGGAGTTAGCCAGTCTCTGTGAGAGAGGGAGGGAATAAGGAGAGGAGAAAAGGAGAACGGGAGAGAACAGGAGGAGAGAGAAGGGAGATAAGGAAGAGAGGAGAGAAAAGGAGGAGAGAGAAGGGAGATAAGGAAGAGAGGAGAGAAAAGGAGGAGAGAGAAGGGAGATAAGGAAGAGAGGAGAGAAAAGGAGGAGAGAGAAGGGAGATAAGGAAGAGAGGAGAGAAAAGGAGGAGAGAGAAGGGAGATAAGGAAGAGAGGAGAGAAAAGGAGGAGAGAGAAGGGAGATAAGGAAGAGGAGAGAACAGGAGGAGAGAGAAGGGAGATAAGGAAGAGAGGAGAGAGAAGGGAGATAAGGAAGAGGAGAGAAAAGGAGGAGAGAGAGAAGGGAGATAAGGAAGAGGAGAGAAAATGAGGAGGGGAGAGAAGGGAGATAAGGAAGAGAGGAGAGAAAAGGAGGAGAGAGAAGGGAGATAAGGAAGAGGAGAGAGAAGGAGGAGAGAGAAGGGAGATAAGGAAGAGGAGAGAAAAGGAGGAGAGAGAAGGGAGATAAGGAAGAGAGGAGAGAAAAGGAGGAGAGAGAAGGGAGATAAGGAAGAGAGGAGAGAAAAGGAGGAGAGAGAAGGGAGATAAGGAAGAGAGGAGAGAGAAGGAGGAGGGGAGAGAAGGGAGATAAGGAAGAGAGGAGAGAAAAGGAGGAGAGAGAAGGGAGATAAGGAAGAGAGGAGAGAAAAGGAGGAGAGAGAAGGGAGATAAGGAAGAGGAGAGAAAAGGAGGAGAGAGAAGGGAGATAAGGAAGAGAGGAGAGAAAAGGAGGAGAGAGAAGGGAGATAAGGAAGAGAGGAGAGAAAAGGAGGAGAGAGAAGGGAGATAAGGAAGAGAGGAGAGAGAAGGAGGAGGGGAGAGAAGGGGGATAAGGAAGAGGAGAGAACAGGAGGAGAGAGAAGGGAGATAAGGAAGAGAGGAGAGAAAAGGAGGAGAGAGAAGGGAGATAAGGAAGAGGAGAGAAAAGGAGGAGAGAGAAGGGCGATAAGGAAGAGAGGAGAGAAAAGGAGGAGAGAGAAGGGAGATAAGGAAGAGGAGAGAGAAGGAGGAGGGGAGAGAAGGGAGATAAGGAAGAGAGGAGAGAAAAGGAGGAGAGAGAAGGGAGATAAGGAAGAGGAGAGAGAAGGAGGAGAGAGAAGGGAGATAAGGAAGAGGAGAGAAAAGGAGGAGAGAGAAGGGAGATAAGGAAGAGGAGAGAAAAGGAGGAGAGAGAAGGGAGATAAGGAAGAGGAGAGAACAGGAGGAGAGAGAATGGAGATAAGGAGGAGGGGAGAGAAAAGGAGGAGGGGAGAGAAGGGAGATAAGGAAGAGGAGAGAAAAGGAGGAGGAGAGAGAAGGGAGATAAGGAAGAGGAGAGAAAAGGAGGAGAGAAGGGAGATAAGGAAGTGGAGAGAAAAGGAGGAGAGGAGAGAAGGGAGATAAGGAAGAGAGGAGAGAAAAGGAGGAGAGAGAGAAGGGAGATAAGGAAGAGGAGAGAGAAGGAGGAGGGGAGAGAAGGGAGATAAGGAGGAGGGGAGAGAAAAGGAGGAGGGGAGATAAGGGAGATAAGGAAGAGGAGAGAAAAGGAGGGGAGAGAAGGGAGATAAGGAAGAGGAGAGAACAGGAGGAGGGGAGAGAAGGGAGATAAGGAAGAGGAGAGAAAAGGAGGAGGGGAGAGGGTATCACTCACATGTACTTCACTTTATTGTGTTTCTTTAACAGGGACTCATTAATGTATATCACAGTAATAGCAGCAGGACTTTACTGACAGTAACAGTAAGGCATGATGTGTATAAAATGGTTGTAATGGCTATAGTAGATGGTGGTGGGTGTCCGCAGAGCTGGCAGAGCCTGCTGGAGAGATGGGAGTGGGGGAGTGGGGAGGCGTGACTGGCTCAGTACGGGACCTGGCAGCTCTCACACCACAGATGGACATCACAGGAGAGAGTGGACAGACCTGGTGTTGCTCTGTGTGGGGTGGCCAGACTGCCTGGGCTTGAACGGCAGGGCTGTAAGTCCCACAATCACCATCGCTCTCCCCCCCCCCCCCCCCCCCCCCCAGTCTCCCCCTCTCTCTCCTTCTACCACTGGAAGAGCTATAGAGCACTGGAGACCATGTAAACAGGACCTTCATGACTCCATTTAGTAAATCGTACATGGATTCTGTCTTACCCTTTTCGCTAACGCTTTACTTGACACCCAGTGTCATAACACATGACACATTCATAACCATGTCATAACAGCTGACATAACGCTGTGGTGACCCATATATTTACACCTGACGTGACAATGTATAGTGTTATTTTATGGCTGGTTATGACACCTAGATAAAAGTGTCAAAATCCACATGTATTCAAATTTGTTTTCCCCCTTCCCACGAAATGTGAAAGTTTGTTTCTTACATCCTTTGTTGTTGTAATTCATTCTTGATGGTAAAACCATTGTGGGGGCTATTTTTGTTAGACTTCAATGTCGGCGTTTGACATTATCGATCATAGTCTGCTGCTGGAAAACCATGTGTGTTATGGCTTTACACCCCCTGCTATAATGTGGATAAAGAGTTACCTGTCTAACAGAACACAGAAGGTGTTCTTTAATGGAAGCCTCTCAAATATAATCCAGTTAGAATCAGGAATTCCCCAGGGTAGCTGTTTAGGCCCGTTGCTTTTTTCATTTTTTTGTCTAATGACATGCCACTGACTTTGAGTAAAGCCAGAGTGTCTATGTATGCGGATGACTCAACACTATACACATCAGCTACTACAGCGACTGAAATGACTGCAACACTTAACAAAGAGCTGCAGTTAGCTTCAGAGTGGGCGGCAAGGAATAAATATTTATAAAACTAAAAGCATTGCATTTGGGACAAAACACTCACTAAACCCTGAACCTCAACTTAAATCTTGTAATGAATAATGTGGAAATTGAGCAAGTTGAGATGACTAAACTGCCTGGAGAAACTCTGGATTGTAAACTGTCATGGTCAAAACATATTGATGCAGTGGTACCTAAGATGGGGAAAAGTCTGTCCATAATAAAGTGCTGCTCTACCTTCTTAACAACACTATCAACAAGGCAGGTCCTACAGGCCCTAGTTTCTACCTTCTTAACAACACTATCAACAAGGCAGGTCCTACAGGCCCTAGTTTGTTGCACCTGGACTACTGTTCAGTAGTGTGGTCAGGAGCCACAAAGAGGGACTTTGGAAAATTACAATTGGCTCAGAACAGGGAAGGCACAGCTGGCCTTTGGATGTACACAGACAGCAAACATTAATAATATGCATGTCAATCTCTCCTGGCTCAAAGCGGAGGAGAGTTTGACTTCATCAATACTTGTATTTGTGAGAGGTTGAATGCATCAAGCTGTCTGTCTAAACTACTAGCACACAGCTCAGACACCCATGACATACCCCACAAGACATGCCACCAGAGGTCTCTTCACAGTCCCCAAGTCCAGAACAGACTATGGGAGGCACACAGTACTACATAGAGCCATGACTACATGGAACTCTATTCCACAGTACTACATAGAGACATGACTACATGGAACTCTATTCCACAGTACTACATAGAGCCATGACTACATGGAACTCTATTCCACATCAGGTAACAGATTTTTATTTAACTAGGCAAGTAAGTTAAGAACAAATTCTTTACAATGACGGCCTACCAAAAGGCCTCCTGTGGGGACGGGGGCCTGGGATAAAAAATAAATACAATATAAATATAGGACAAAACACACATCACAACAAGAGAGACAACACTACATAAAGAGAGACCTTAGACAACAACATAGCAAGGCAGCAACACATGACAACACAGCGTGGTAGCAACACAACATGACAACAACATGGTAGCAGCACAAAACATGGTACAAACATTATTGGGCACAGACAACAGCACAAAGGTCAAGAAGGTAGAGACAACAATACATCACACTAAGCAGCCACAACTATCAGTAAGAGTGTCCATGATTGAGTCTTTGAATGAAGAGATGGAGATAAAACTGTCCAGTTTGAGTGTTTGTTGCAGCTCGTTCCAGTTGCTAGCTGCAGCGAACTGAAAAGACGAGCGACCCAGCGATGTGTGCTTTGGGGACCTTTAACAGAATGTGGCAGAATGGGTGTTGTATGTGGAGGATGAGGGCTGCAGTAGGTATATCTGAGGGCTGCAGTAGGTATATCTGAGGGCTGCAGTAGATATATGAGGGAAGCAGTAGATATATGAGGGCTGCAGTAGATATATGAGGGCTGCAGTAGATATATCTGAGGGCTGCAGTAGATATCTGAGGGCTGCAGTAGATATATCTGAGGGCTGCAGTAGGTATATCTGAGGGCTGCAGTAGATATACAGTGCCTTGCGAAAGTATTCGGCCCCCTTGAACTTTGCGACCTTTTGCCACATTTCAGGCTTCAAACATAAAGATATAAAACTGTATTTGTTTGTGAAGAATCAACAACAAGTGGGACACAATCATGAAGTGGAACGACATTTATTGGATATTTCAAACTTTTTTAACAAATCAAAAACTGAAAAATTGGGCGTGCAAAATTATTCAGCCCCCTTAAGTTAATACTTTGTAGCGCCACCTTTTGCTGCGATTACAGCTGTAGGTCGCTTGGGGTATGTCTCTATCAGTTTTGCACATCGAGAGACTGACATTTTTTCCCATTCCTCCTTGCAAAACAGCTCGAGCTCAGTGAGGTTGGATGGAGAGCATTTGTGAACAGCAGTTTTCAGTTCTTTCCACAGATTCTCGATTGGATTCAGGTCTGGACTTTGACTTGAGCATTCTAACACCTGGATATGTTTATTTTTGAACCATTCCATTGTAGATTTTGCTTTATGTTTTGGATCATTGTCTTGTTGGAAGACAAATCTCCGTCCCAGTCTCAGGTCTTTTGCAGAATGGTCCTGTACTTGGCTCCATCCATCTTCCCATCAATTTGAACCATCTTCCCTGTCCCTGCTGAAGAAAAGCAGGCCCAAACCATGATGCTGCCACCACCATGTTTGACAGTGGGGATGGTGTGTTCAGGGTGATGAGCTGTGTTGCTTTTACGCCAAACATAACGTTTTGCATTGTTGCCAAAAAGTTCAATTTTGGTTTCATCTGACCAGAGCACCTTCTTCCACATGTTTGGTGTGTCTCCCAGGTGGCTTGTGGCAAACTTTAAACAACACTTTTTATGGATATCTTTAAGAAATGGCTTTCTTCTTGCCACTCTTCCATAAAGGCCAGATTTGTGCAATATACGACTGATTGTTGTCCTATGGACAGAGTCTCCCACCTCAGCTGTAGATCTCTGCAGTTCATCCAGAGTGATCATGGGCCTCTTGGCTGCATCTCTGATCAGTCTTCTCTTTGTATGAGCTGAAAGTTTAGAGGGACGGCCAGGTCTTGGTAGATTTACAGTGGTCTGATACTCCTCCAATTTCAATATTATCGCTTGCACAGTGCTCCTTGGGATGTTTAAAGCTTGGGAAATATTTTTGTATCCAAATCCGGCTTTAAACTTCTTCACAACAGTATCTCGGACCTGCCTGGTGTGTTCCTTGTTCTTCATGATGCTCTCTGCGCTTTTAACGGACCTCTGAGACTATCACAGTGCAGGTGCATTTATACGGAGACTTGATTACACACAGGTGGATTGTATTTATCATCATTAGTCATTTAGGTCAACATTGGATCATTCAGAGATCCTCACTGAACTTCTGGAGAGAGTTTGCTGCACTGAAAGTAAAGGGGCTGAATAATTTTGCACGCCCAATTTTTCAGTTTTTGATTTGTTAAAAAAGTTTGAAATATCCAATAAATGTCGTTCCACTTCATGATTGTGTCCCACTTGTTGTTGATTCTTCACAAAAAAAATACAGTTTTATATCTTTATGTTTGAAGCCTGAAATGTGGCAAAAGGTCGCAAAGTTCAAGGGGGCCGAATACTTTCGCAAGGCACTGTATATGAGGGCTGCAGTAGATATCTCCTGATGCAAGCAGTAGAATCAGATTTTAAAAAACAGATACAAATACACCTTATGGAACAGCGGGTACTGTGAAGCAACACACATAGGCACAGACACATGCATATACACACACACACACGATAACATACGCACTATACACGCACATATATTTTGTACTGTAAATATGTGGTAGTGGAGTAGGGGCCTGAGGGCACACAGTGTGTTGGGAAATCTGTTATGAATGTGTTGTAATGTTTTTATAATTGTAAAACTGCCTTCATTTAACTGGACCCCAGGAAGAGTAGCTGCTGCTTTAGCAGGAACTAATGGGGATCCATAATAAACCCCAGGAAGAGGAGCTGCTGCCTTGGCAGGAACTAATGGGGATCCATAATAAACCCCAGGAAGAGTAGCTGCTGCCTTGGCAGGAACTAATGGGGATCCATAATAAACCCCAGGAAGAGGAGCTGCTGTCTTGGCAGGAACTAATGGGGATCCATAATAAACCCCAGGAAGAGTAGCTGCTGCCTCGGCAGGAACTAATCGGGATCCATAATAAACCCAAGGAAGAGTAGCTGCTGCCTTGGCAGGAACTAATCGGGATCCATAATAAACCCCAGGAAGAGTAGCTGCTGCCTTGGCAGGAACTAATGGGGATCCATAATAAACCCCAGGAAGAGTAGCTGCTGCCTTGGCAGGAACTAATGGGGATCCATAATAAACCCAAGGAAGAGTAGCTGCTGCCTTGGCAGGAACTAATGGGGATCCATAATAAACCCCAGGAAGAGTAGCTGCTGCCTTGGCAGGAACTAATGGGGATCCATAATAAACCCCAGGAAGAGTAGCTGCTGCCTTGGCAGGAACTAATGGGGATCCATAATAAACCCAAGGAAGAGTAGCTGCTGCCTTGGCAGGAACTAATGGGGATCCATAATAAACCCCAGGAAGAGTAGCTGCTGCCTTGGCAGGAACTAATGGGGATCCATAATAAACCCCAGGAAGAGTAGCTGCTGCCTTGGCAGGAACTAATGGAAATCCCTAATAAATACAAATACAGTTGAAGTCGGAAGTTTACATACACCTTAGCGAAATACTAACTAAATACTAATATATATATATATAAAAAACATAAACATACTGTTGACAAGTAGGCTATGGTGTAATGGAATGTTATGCCTTGTGTGGCTGGTTCCATCCTGTCTGACTGTTCCCAGCCCCTACACCATGAGCTCTATCCTCTCTGACTGTTCCCAGTCCCTACACCATGAGTTCCATCCTGTCTGACTGTTCCCAGCCCCTACACCATGAGCTCTATCCTCTCTGACTGTTCCCAGCCCCTACACCATGAGTTCCATTCTGTCTGACTGTTCCCAGCCCCTACACCATGAGTTCCATCCTGTCTGACTGTTCCCAGCCCCTACACCATGAGCTCTATCCTGTCTGACTGTTCCAAGTCCCTACACCATGAGTTCCATTCTGTCTGACTGTTCCCAGCCCCTACACCATGAGTTCCATCCTGTCTGACTGTTCCCAGCCCCTACACCATGAGTTCCATCCTGTCTGACTTTTCCCAGCCCCTACACCATGAGTTACATCCTGTCTGACTGTTCCCAGCCCCTACACCATGAGCTCCATCCTATCTGACTGTGTCCCTACACCATGAGTTCCATCCTGTCTGACTTTTCCCAGCCCCTACACCATGAGTTCCATCCTGTCTGACTTTTTCCAGCCCCTACACCATGAGTTACATCCTGTCTGACTATGCCCTGCCCCTACACCATGAGCTCCATCCTGTCTGACTGTGTCCACCCCCTACACCATGAGTTCCATCCTATTTGACTGTGTCCCTACACCGTGAGCTCCATCCTGTCTGACTGTGTCCCTGCACCATGAGTTCCTACCCTCTGGCTCCCGGTATATATTCTCCTCTGTTAAGACGAACAGGTACAAGCACTTCTTCACCCCTGTGACCATTGCCCTTTTCAATACAGGGAAGGAGGTGGGCTTGGGAGGATGTTGAGGTTGACGAGATCATCTAAGAATGTACAGAGCACCTGACTTATTAGGCAACTTTGACATGCTGTGCTTCAGTGCCGCTCCTAGGCCTACTGTATATAGTAGTATTGATGGCTGTCATCCCTATGTAGTATTGATGGCTGTCATCCCTATGTAGTATTGATGGCTGTCATCCCTATGTAGTATTGATGGCTGTCATCCCTATGTAGTATTGATGGCTGTCATCCCTATGTAGTATTGATGGCTGTCATCCCTATGTAGTATTGATGGCTGTCATCCCTATGACTTGATCATTGTAGTAGTATTGATGGCTGTCATCCCTATGCCTTGATCATTGTAGTAGTATTGATGGCTGTCATCCCTATGTAGTATTGATGGCTGTCATCCCTATGACTAGATCATTGTAGTAGTATTGATGGCTGTCATCCCTATGCTTTGATCATTGTAGTAGTATTGATGGCTGTCATCCCTATGTAGTATTGATGGCTGTCATCCCTATGACTAGATCATTGTAGTAGTATTGATGGCTGTCATCCCTATGACTAGATCATTGTAGTAGTATTGATGGCTGTCATCCCTATGTAGTATTGATGGCTGTCATCCCTATGACTAGATCATTGTAGTAGTATTGATGGCTGTCATCCCTATGGCTTGATCATTGTACTAGTATTGACTGCTGTCATCCCTATGACTAGATCATTGTAGTAGTATTGATGGCTGTCATCCCTATGACTAGATCATTGTAGTAGTATTGACTGCTGTCATCCCTATGGCTTGATCATTGTAGTAGTATTGATGGCTGTCATCCCTATGACTAGATCATTGTAGTAGTATTGATGGCTGTCATCCCTATGGCTTGATCATTGTAGTAGTATTGATGGCTGTCATCCCTATGACTAGATCATTGTAGTAGTATTGATGGCTGTCATCCCTATGACTAGATCATTGTAGTAGTATTGATGGCTGTCATCCCTATGTAGTATTGATGGCTGTCATCCCTATGACTAGATCATTGTAGTAGTATTAATGGCTGTCATCCCTATGTAGTATTGATGGCTGTCATCCCTATGACTAGATCATTGTAGTAGTATTGATGGCTGTCATCCCTATGACTAGATCATTGTAGTAGTATTGACTGCTGTCATCCCTATGTAGTATTGATGGCTGTCATCCCTATGGCTTGATCATTGTAGTAGTATTGATGGCTGTCATCCCTATGACTAGATCATTGTAGTAGTATTGATGGCTGTCATCCCTATGACTAGATCATTGTAGTAGTATTGATGGCTGTCATCCCTATGTAGTATTGATGGCTGTCATCCCTATGACTAGATCATTGTAGTAGTATTAATGGCTGTCATCCCTATGGCTTGATCATTGTACTAATATTGACTGCTGTCATCCCTATGACTAGATCATTGTAGTAGTATTGATGGCTGTCATCCCTATGACTAGATCATTGTAGTAGTATTGACTGCTGTCATCCCTATGTAGTATTGATGGCTGTCATCCCTATGACTAGATCATTGTAGTAGTATTGATGGTTGTCATCCCTATGGCTTGAACTGTATGTCATTGTGAGCCATGTGGATTTACGTGTTCAACGTTGTTTTATAATGGTCATTTTTCTGGGACAATAAACTTAAAAACTACTGTAGAAACCCGGGCAACTGGCTGTTCCTTATGTAGACCCGCGGAACAATTTCCAAAAATAAAAACAATTAAAAAAAAAAAAAATTCTGAGGGAACTCAGTCGGGGTCTCAACTTATTGTTGCTAGGTAGAATAGTAGAGGTGCCAGTTTGAAATGTGGTTGTGCATCAGCAGATTTTCTCTTGTTTTATCAGTCACTGTTAGTTACTCCATTAGCCATGTCAGCAGATTGGTAAGTCACTCTAGCGGCCAACTATCTAAACTTGTAGTAATCACGACTGAATTACCAACCGGGGGCCCGCGTTGATATCGTTAGTCACTCTCACTCAGATATCACATTAACCTTGCTAGCAGCAGGCAAACGTGACAGGTTTGCCTGCTGCTAGCAAGGCATAATGCTATGCTAGGCTATGATAAACTTACACAAATGCTTGTCTAGCGTTGGCTGTAAAGCATATTTTGAAAATCTGAGATGACGGGGTGATTAACAAAAGGCTAAGCTGTGTTCCAATATATTTCACTTGTGATTTTCATGAATAGGACTATTTTCTGTGAAGATTTATGTCCGTTGCGTTATGCTAATTAGTGTCCGATGATGATAACGGTCCCGTTCACAGGATGGGGTGTCACTACAGGTTAAAAACGGTCATTACTTCTCTCCACCACATGGCAAAATGTGTAGAATTGCAGCAAATTTACTTTAAAACTGTTTTCTATCCACTGTAGTGGGGGGGGGGGGGGGGGGTGGCGTGGGGGCCCCAAAAGTCTCCGACCGGCCCCCCCCCCCCCCGGAGCCACTGCAGCCCCTTATGATGAGTTCCCATCTTTGATGTGGGCCCCGACCCCTTCCTTCAAAGTTGCCCATCTCTGAACTACACTGTCCAATCACAGGAGGAGGAAGGAAGGTGAGGGACCAATGAGGTAACAGATCTGAAAACATCCCCACTGTCACTGTCCAATCACAGGAGTAGCGGCTCCACCTCAACATCTGATAGGTCGGGTGGAATCCTCAACTAGGAATGTATTGGGTAACAATGGCATACACCTATCCAATCCGTGTCTAAAGGACCAGAGGTCATTTTCATTATGATGATGATGATGGCGATGAAGATTCTACATATTATTATTATTATTATGTATATATTAATATTACCTTAAACTCCAGCTCCATGGCGGTGACGGTCTCCCCTGTGGGCGGCTGGGTGAGTTTCTGGATGTGTGCATACAGATTGCGTGCGGGGACCTCAGTGAGGCCACAGGTGGCTGCCTCTAGCAGGGCCTCGTGGATAAAGACATATTGGTCCTCAGTCTGCACCATGTAGTTCCTCTGAGCTCTCATACACGTCACATGACCGTAGATATCCACCGACTTCTCATGCTTCATACGCTCCAGCATGGCCTCGATCACGATCAGGCAGCCTGTTCTACCCACGCCCGCACTGAGGGAGGAGGGAGGAGAGAGGTTAATAATACACGCCCGCACTGAGGGAGGAGGGAGGAGAGAGGTTAATATTACACGCCCGCACTGAGGGAGGAGGGAGGAGAGAGGTTAATATTACACGCCCACACTGAGGGAGGAGGGAGGTTAATATTACACGCCCACACTGAGGGAGGAGGGAGGTTAACATTACACGCCCGCACTGAGGGAGGAGGGAGGAGAGAGGTTAACAATACACGCCCGCACTGAGGGAGGAGGGAGAAGAGAGGTTAATAATACACAACGGCACTGAGGGAGGAGGAGAAGAGAGGTTAATGATACACGCCCACACTGAGGGAGGAGGGAGGAGAGAGGTTAACATTACACGCCCGCACTGAGGGAGGAGGGAGGAGAGAGGTTAACATTACACGCCCACACTGAGGGAGGAGGGAGAAGAGAGGTTAATAATACACGCCCGCACTGAGGGAGGAGGGAGGAGAGAGGTTAATATTACACGCCCACACTGAGGGAGGAGGGAGAAGAGAGGTTAACATTACACGCCCACACTGAGGGAGGAAGGAGGAGAGAGGTTAACATTACACGCCTGCACTGAGGGAGGAAGGAGGAGAGAGGTTAACATTACACACCCGCACTGAGGGAGGAGGGAGAAGAGAGGTTAACATTACACGCCCACACTGAGGGAGGAGGGAGGAGGGAGGTTAACATTACACACCCTCACTGAGGGAGGAGGGAGGAGAGAGGTTAACATTACACGCCCACACTGAGGGAGGAGGGAGAAGAGAGGTTAACATTACACGCCCACACTGAGGGAGGAGGGAGGAGAGAGGTTAACATTACACGCCTTCACTGAGGGAGGAAGGAGGAGATAGGTTAACATTACACGCCCACACTGAGGGAGGAGGGAGATTAATATTACACGCCCACACTGAGGGAGGAGGGAGGTTAACATTACACGCCCGCACTGAGGGAGGAGGGAAAAGAGAGGTTAATATTACACGCCCACACTGAGGGAGGAGGGAGGTTAACATTACACGCCCGCACTGAGGGAGGAGGGAGGAGAGAGGTTAACATTACAATGCCCGCACTGAGGGAGGAGAGAGGTTAACATTACACGCCCACACTGAGGGAGAAAGGGGAGAGAGGTTAACATTACACGCCCGCACTGAGGGAGGAGATAGGTTAACATTACACGCCCACACTGAGGGAGGAGGGAGGTTAACATTATTGGGGGTGTCTTGCTAATTGCCTATAATTTCCTGCTGTTGTCTATTCCATTTGCACAACAGCATGTGACATTTATTGTCAATCAGTGTTGCTTCCTTTATTTATTTGAGCAGTGTATATATATATATATATTTTAAGCATTGGGGGGGGGGGCAGGGTATATATACACACACACACACACACACACACACACACACACACACACACACACACACACACACTACTGGTCAAAAGTTTTAGCACACCTCCTCATTCAAGGGTTTTTCTTTATTCTTTCTACATTGTAGAATAATAGTGAAGAAATCAAAACTATGAAATAACACACTTGGAATCATATTTTATATTTCAGATTCTTCAAAGTAGCCACCCTTTCCCTTAACGACAGTTTTGCACCTACTAGGCATTCTCTCAACCAGCTTCATGAGGTAGTCACCTGGAATGCATTTCAATGAACAGGTGTGCCTTGTTAAAAGTTCATTTGTGGAATTTCTTTCCTTCTTATTGCGTTAGATCAGTTGTGTTGTGACAAGGTAAAGGTGGCATACAGAAGATAGCCCTATTTGGTAAAAGACCAAAGTCCATATTATGCCAAGAACAGCTCAAATAAGCAAAGAGAAACGACAGTCCATCATTACTTTAAGACATGAAGGTCAGTCAATAGGGAACATCTCAAGAACTTTTAAAGTTTCTTCAAGTGCAGTCGCAAAAACGGTATAGTTTACCTGCAGTGTACCACCATGGGCCCAGCGTCAGGGGGGTTGCAGGCTTTGACCCGTCGTAGGAAGGCCAGGATAGGGGTGGGGTACTCTGGTACCCCGTGGTCCGGCCAGGCCATGAACTGGAACTGACGAATCTCACGCTTCTCACTGGAACCATTCTGTAGGAGAAAACCAACGAAAGGGAACAAAATTGTTAATGGTGTTCATTATTGTGTGTGTGTGTGTGTGTGTGTGTGTGTGTGTGAATGAAGCATTTTCCAGGTGGCTAGCAGAGGGGTTAGAAATGAAAATGAAACCAACCAACCATCCCGCTGGCCTGAGAGGTGAGTTAGTAGAATGATAAGTTGTGATGGAGGGATGCAATGGAATGAAGAAGAATGAATGAAAGAGAGAATGAAACAGACAGGTGATTCCATACACTAGGGATGGGGAGAGGGAGAGAGAGAGAGCGCGTGAGAGCTAGAGAGGGAGAAACAGAGATCGAGAGAGAGAAACAGAGATCGAGAGAGAGAAACAGGGATCGAGAGAGAGAGACAGACAGACAGAGAGAGACAGAGATTGATTGAAAAAGATAGACAGACAGAGAGATAGAGACAGGGATCGAGTGAGAGAGACAGGCAGACAGAGAGAGAGAGAGAGAGACAGATCGAGTGAGAGAGATTGAGAGCGCGCAAGAGAGATCGAAGGAGAAGCAGAGATCGAGAGAGAGAGACAGACAGACAGAGAGAGACAGAGATTGATTGAAAAAGATAGACAGACAGAGAGATAGAGAGAGACAGGGATCGAGTGAGAGAGACAGGCAGACAGAGATAGAGAGAGACAGAGATCGAGTGAGAGAGAGATCGAGAGCTCGCGAGAGAGATCGAGGGAGAAGCAGAGATCGAGAGAGAGAGACAGGCAGACAGAGAGAGAGACAGAGAGAGCGAGAGAAACAGGGATCGAGAGAGACAGAGAGCGAGAGACAGAGATTGAGTGAGAGAGACAGGATACTTGACAACGAGGACTCTGAGTCAGCTAATATAAATCTCTATAAATCTGGAACAGTAATGGTACAGGGCAACCCCAAACAGTTTCAGCTGGACTTTCACCTAATCAAAGCAGGAGAAGCTCTCCCTTGAGCGCCCCGAGCGGGTCAGACCAGACCTCTTCATTATATAACCCCACAAACGAACAACCTCGAGCGGGTCAGACCAGAACTCTTCATTATATAACCCCACAGACGAGCATCCCCAAGCAGAAAGTCAACCTCCCAGCACAGAGTACTACCCTCTCATTGAAATGAAGGATAAATTCACCCAGCTGGAGGTAAGGCAGGTGGAGCTGGAACAGCAGGTGATTACACTCCAGTCAGCACAGACCCAGACAACAGTCCAGCACAACAACACCCCCTTAACTAGACCTGGAGAGCTGGAGGTGGACAGAGACACATCTGCACTCTGGACAGTGGTGAGACAACTACAACAGGAGAAAGAGCAGGAGCAGGAGAAGAACAGAGCACTAGAGGAGAGGATCAGACTGCTGGAGGAGAGGTTGAGGGGGATGGCGTGTGACAGAGAACAACCCACTAGAGAGGTGGCCACCCCCACAGAGAAGCCAGCAGAACAGCCTACCTCAGCACCCGACAAAAGTCTCGACACCACAGCAGAACAGTCCACACCAGACCCTGACCATAGCATCGACATCACAGCAGAACAGACATTACCATAGCCACTGCCCAAGCCTGAGGCGGGGTTGTTTGGTACGCATACAGTCCACACTCAGGGTTTCCAAACGGCCAAACATTCAATGACATCCAGGGATATGGTGCAACAAAAATGTTTATTCTTCTTATATCTAACAAAGAAATGATTCTCCAATCAACTTAAAGCAGAGATTACTTGATATGGAAAATACATAATATGACCTGTCTGTATGTCTGTCTGTACGGTCAAAAAACTATACCGCTCCCGCATCTAGCAAGGATTCCCTCCCCCCCGAAGGCCCAACTTCCTGCCTTTATCCTAACACAATTACCACAATACAATGAATGGGCAAGAGGGGGGGCCAAAAACTAAGTTACGCTAACAACAAATGAATATATCTCAACCAGGTAAATATAAATTATAAAGGTATGTACCTAATATTTCATCATGTACATTAATATTTAATATATTTACACAAATGTACATGGAGCTCCGTATGTTCAGTCTTTCATACAGATATGTCCAAATCGGCTCTAACAAACCGGCCCCTAATTGTTGACTGCACTGAATGCACAACAATTACTTAATATTCAAACATAGAGCCAACACACAAAACATTCTATACCAGAGCACTATTACAGTTCATAGCTATATACAAATATACAAGGTGCCATGTAGGAAAATAGTCCATAGATCTCAGTCTGAGTTGAAGTGTAAAGGTGTTCAACTTCCAAAAATGTCAAGAGTTTGACGTCCAAAAATGTAAGAGTACGACATCAACGAATCAGAGGTGCACGTGATTCTAAGATGGAGCACTGTGTGTGTGTGTGTGTGTGTGTGTGTGTGTGTCACTCCGTCGCCTCAAGGAGCAGACAGAGTTTATTGATAGGTCTCTAAGATATTGGTCTTAGTCTTAACCACGACGCTGCGGACAAGACATTTGGCCCCTGGCAACGCCTCCACCGCACGCCCCCATTAGCCAAGAGTTCCTTGGGGCGGTGTCGTCGACGATGACCACGAGGTCACCAGGACTGAAGTTTCTCTTAGTTGTGTTCCACTTGTTTCGCTCCTGCATAAGTGGAAGATACTCCCTGATCCATCTCTTCCAGAAGAGGTCAGTGATATATTGTACTTGCTTCCATCTCCTTCGTGAGTATAGGTCGCTTCTCTGGAATACTCCTGGTGGCAGGACTGGCTTAGCTTTCAGATGAAGCAGATGGTTCGGAATCAGGGGTTCTAGATCATTAGGGTCATTTGTTACAGTAGTGATTGGTCTGTCGTTCATAAATCGTCTCAACTTCACACAAGGCTGTCTTGCAAAGCCTCATCATCAAGTACTTGCTCTTTAAGGACTGAATAGAGGATCTTTTTCACCAGTCGGATCAACCTCTCCCATACCCCCCCATGGTGGGCTCCAGTCGGATCAACCTCTCCCATACCCCCCCCATGGTGGGCTCCAGAGGGAGGGTTGAATGACCATGTCACTCCTTCCTTCAGTAATTCATTTTGAATCTTGTTGTGATCCAGCTCTTTCAGAGCTTCTCCTAGCTCTCTGTGTGTTCCAACAAAGTTGGTGCCACTGTCTGTTCTGATACTTGTTACTGGGCCCCTTCGACAGATGAACCTGCGCAGGGCATTGATGCAGGCATCAGTATCCAGATAACTAGCAACTTTTAGTTGGACAGCTCGACTCACAAGGCAAGTAAAGATCACACCATACCGCTTCACATGAACGCGGCCTCGCCTTCCTCTCTATGGGGCCGAAGTAATCTATGCCCACATGGGTGAAAGGCGGCAAATCAGGTGACACCCGATCTTGTGGAAGGTCGGCCATCTTCTGTTCTCCAGCTCTAGCTTGCATCCGCCTGCAGAAGGCACAGCTCTTAAGGATCTTCCTTGCGAAGAAGTTGGCACAGGGTATCCAATATCGCTGGCAAAGTCTAGAAAGCATGTGACCTCTCCCAGAGGGGCCAACCTGCTCATGGATGTGGAGTAAGATCAGTCTGGAGATGTAGGAGTCTTTGGGCAGGATCATAGGATTCTTTAGTTCCGGTAGCATAGCAGCTTTGCTTAATCTTCCTCCCACTCTCAGAATGCCATTGTCAATAATTGGATCAAGCTTACAGATTGAGCCGCTTCTCTTGGCACATTGTTTTCCTTTCACAACTAGTGCAATTTCTTGTTTAAAGTGCTGTCGTTGCTCAAATCGAATGATGACCTTTTCTGTTTCATCTAGGTCATCCACAGACAGACTTTCTTTTCCAAACGTCAGTTTGAACTTGTCAATTTGTTCCTTCAGTGAGTTTGTCAGACTCTGATCTGATCTTGGATCAGTTTGAGAGAGAATTTCCCTTTTCTGGCTTAACTGTAGAAGAAGTCTCTTCAGTTTCAGCATCCAGGCAACTGCTTTCTTCAAGCTGTTCCATGTTGAATAGTACTCAATCAGTTTGCTGGTTGGACTCTTTTCTTCCACACTTGTACTGTTTACGATTACGTCTTTTCTCACCTCTGGATCATCCGGATGGATGGAGTCAAGCTCCTCGGGGACTTTCGGCCATTGAGTTTCTGTTTTCTCCAGAAGAGTTCAGGAACATTTCAACATGTAATCCTCTTGAGGCATCATCGGCTGGGTTGTGTTTGGAGTTCAAATACCTCCACTGTTTTGCTTTCGATAGGTCACGGATCATAGCAACCCTATTAGCCACAAAGGTATGGAATCTCTTGGTATAATTGCGGATGTATTTTACCACAAACTGGCTGTCTGTCTAAAAAGTTGACTCCTCAATCTGGAGCTCCAACCTTAACATCCTGTCCACTCGCACTGCCAATGTTGCTGCGGCAAGTTCCAGTCTGGGGATCGTAATCTGCTTGAGTGGAGTCACCCTTGATTTCCCCAGTATGAATGCGATGTGGACCTTTTCCATACCGTTTGTGAACCTAAGGTAACTTGCCGTGCCATAACCTTGTTCACTTGCATCACCGAAGTGATGCAGCTGTGCCGTCTCGACTTGACCAAAGTTCTCAGGCATCATACACCTGTCTATCTGGAATCTGGAGAGCTGGTTCAGCTCTGAGAGCCATGTCTTCCATGAAATAGAGTGTTCTTCAGGGATGACTTCGTCCCATCCACACTTTAGCTTGCAGAGCACTTGAAGAATTTGCTTTGCCTTTAATTCGAATGGGGCGAGGAAACCTAATGGATCATAAATAGAGCTGACAGTTGAGAGAATACCTCCTTGTAAAGGGGTCTGTTCTTGACAGTGACTCGGAAGGTAAACGCATCACTTTCAATGTTCCATCGGATTCCATCGGATTCCAAGTGCTCTTTCAACAGGCAGCTTTTCCCTGTCCAGGTCCAGTTCTATTATCTGCTTGGCTTTGTGTTCATCAGGGATAGAAGCCAGCACAGCGCGGTTGTTGCTGACCCACTTGGTCAATTTGAACCCACCCTGAGAGCACACATCCCTGAGGTTTTTTTGTGAGAGCTATGGCTTGTTCTTCTGTGGCCACTGACTTGAGGCAGTCATCAACGTAGAAGTTGGACTTGACTGTTTGAATCACCTCTTCATCGTACCTCTCACAGTTGTCTTCTGCAGTCTTTCGCAGTGCAAAGTTTGCACAACTTGGAGAGGATATAGCACCGAAAAGATGAACCGTCATTCTGTACTCCTCCAATCTTTTGTTAGTATCACTGTCCGGCCACCATAGGAATCGCAGGAAGTCTAAGTAATCTTCATCTTCAATCTTCATGAAAATTACATGGATGTCTGCCATCATGGCAATGTGCTCTTGCCGAAATCTTAGCAAGACTCCTATAAACGTGTTTGCCAGGTCAGGGCCTTGAAGGAGTTCACTGTTAAGAGATGTACCTTTATAGGATGATGAACTGTCAAACACCACTCATATCGTTCCTTTGCGCTTATGGTGAACGCCATGGTGTGGTATGTACCATGCCTTGCCTTTCTCTCTGAGGAGCTGTTCTTGTGGTACCTTCTCGGCGTAACCTTTTGTTATCATTATCTTCCATGAAGCCTTTGTCCCTCTTGAACTTCCTGATAATATTTAGAGCCCGCTGCTTTGCCATGTCACGATTGTTTGGCAGGACTACATCTTTGTTGCGAAAGGGCAACGGTAAGTAGTAGTGATGGTCTTTGAGGGTTATGGAGCTTGATACGATCTCCATAAATCTACGATCCTCAGCTGACATCTCACTTTTCTCTTCATACTCTCTCTCAAGGAAGCCATGGTTGTACTGATTTACAAGAAGAACCCCCAGGTCGGCCATTGAGATACGATTGTCCATCACCGTAGGAGGCCCAGATTCTTCTGCCATGGTACAATTGTTAAGAGGACCGTTCATCACCCATCCAAAGAGGGTTTTGACTGCATTGCCCGTTGCCTTAACTATTTATGATTTGCCAGGGTTCCATTGCCTTTGGTTTTTGCCGTCGGCATCAATTTCCTTCAACTGAACCTTTTTCAGGTATGGCCACCTTTTGAGATCTTTCTGGGTGGGAATATTCTCCCTTGTCACTGGGATCTTATTTTGGGTGTAGACCTTTGGTAATGCAAGAAATGTGTCGCCTTCCACATTTGCCAATCTCTAATCCAGATATCTCAAAGCAGGTAGGACTCTCCTGCCCCATTATTGTGCGTAGCAGAATTTCAGTCTCACTGCCTTCAGCTTGCAACTGCCTCATGAGTCTCTCCGTACAAAATGTTGCTGAGCTACCAGAATCGAGAAATGCATAGGTTAACGCAGACTTGCTTCCATTTGCCATCTTTACTTGAACTGGCACAATCGCAAGTGCACAATCTGTACCGGCCCCGGTATCTTCACCAGCTTCCAGTGAAACAAGAGCACTGCTGACAGTCTCCTCTCGATTTACTGCTACACCCCTCGTATCTGCCTTCAGAGATCTAAATCTCTCTCTTTCTTCAATGTGCAGGATAGTGGGATGCTTTCTTTGACAGCTCTGACAGATCATGCTTCTTTTACATTATTTGCTTAAGTGTCCTCTCATCAAACATCCAAAACAAAGGCCTTTTGATCTCAGAAACTCAACCTTGGCTTCGTGTGGCTGTGCCTTCACCTGTTGGCAGTCGACCAAGAAATGCTCACCAGCGCAAAATACACATGAGATACTGGGAGCATCAGAAGGGTAGGTGCCTGTTTTTTTTACTTTGAATGTTTGTTCTTTTAGAGGTTTTTCAGGGTCACAATCTGCCACTACAGCTACTGCAGTGGCAAAGCTGCTTCCCCTACTCTTGGACTTGAACTGCTGTTTAAAGTCAGCTTCTGTTTTGGTTTTAAAAAACGTTTTGTTGGTCAGGGTGTCTTGAATATCTCCGTACAACGGATCCTGCAGTATTTTGGCCTGTTTTTCCATGAACGTCACAAGGTCACTGAACTGGGCTCTCAGGTGGCTTCTCTCTAACATATCACATGCCGTGGACCTCCATTTTTCCCTTAGTTTGTAGGGAAGTTTTGACATGATCAACTTTATGTTGGAGGGAAGATTAAGCTCTTCCATGTTCTGTAGGTCTTGCATAGCGTTACAGCAACCTCTAAGATAGAGTGCATAGCCACCCAGTCCCTTTCCATCAACCAGTTTGATGTTTATCCAGTTCCAAGCTTTTTCCATGTAAGCAGTGGTGACTTTGATTACATTGCCAAAGTGTTCCTTTAACAACCTCTTAGCCTCTGCATAGCCTCTTCTGGCTTCCATATGCAGTTTCCAGTGCCATTTTTTCCCTCCTAACATTCAGTTGAGCTTTCTGTTGTTCCAGTTGAGCTTTCTGTTGTTCCAGTTGAGCTTTCTGCTGTTCCAGTTGAGTTTTCTGTTGTTCCAGTTGAGCTTTCTGTTGTTTCAGTTGAGCTTTCTCCAGTTCCAATGCATGCTTGTCCTGTAATGATGCTTGGCGAGCTAGTAGAGCTGCTCGTTCTGCCTCAGCTTTTAGGCGTGCAGAGGACACTGAGGAAGCAGTCTTGTTTTACTTGATGTGTTTGACACATTGGAAATGCTGTCGTGTGGTTCAATGAGCGTTTGTGGCTCAACTTCAGCTTTTTTTCCATATTTCCACCTCTTTCAGGAAATGTTCATAAGTTCTCATTCTTGGTTGATAATAGTTAATGCTCTCATGTTCCTGTTCCTCCTCTGTGACCAGCTCTAGCACAGATTCATGAGCATTCTGAAAGTCATGTTCCTGTTCCTCCTCTGTGACCAGCTCTAGCACAGAATCATGAGCATTCTTAAAGTCATTGAGAACAGCATGAAATGCTTCAAGACTCTCATCCACAGTTTCAATGTTTCCTCCATCAACAAGAAGGACTTTTATTTCATTCATTTTGCGTGTCCACACTCCAGGTTTGCTTCTCCGGGCTGCATAGAGTGAATTTAGATGCTCCTCTGCCCTCTCCAGTGGAGTCTTATTTGGGATTTCATCTCTAACAAACCCCAAGCCCAGCGGCTCTTACCCCCTCTGAGCACCCCCCTCCCCCTGTCAGCCACCCTGATAGCCCTTCTGACAACCCCCCCCACACCCACTGAGGACAAACACAAGACACATTGTTCTCTTTATGGACTCAAATGGGAAATATATACAAGAAAAAACCGTTTTTCCCAAACACAGTGTGTCTAAACTCTGGTGTCCAAACACCCAGCGCACCCTAGACCTTCTGTCTGAGGACCAACTAGGTTCACCCAGCGCGCCCTAGACCTTCTGTCTGAGGACCAACTAGGTTCACCCAGCCACATAATAATACACACAGGCACAAACGACCTGAGAGCACAGCAGGAAAGGGTGGCCACAGCACTGAAGGGAGTGATTGAAAATGCTTCTTCTACTTTCCCCAACGCACAAGTGGTTATCTCCACCCTGCAACCACGAAAAGACTTCCACCCTGCCACAATACAATACAAAGTCTTTCGCGTGACTGTGCCTCAAAACCAAATGTTTTCCTGGCCCACCACTCCACCCTGGATTTGAACAGCCTCTATGACCAGGTCCACCTCTACAAGGCAGCAGTGCCCACCTTTTCCCGGACTCTAAAGGACATTGCTCTCAAACGTATTCTTAACATTTCAGATCAACAGATCAATAGACCCCCCACCCAGACCAGCGAGACACTCTCCCAGACCTGCGGGACCAGCCCCTGGACCAACACATAGAGGACCCACGCCAAGAGGACTTACATCCAGACCACAGCACCCCCAGCCACATCCACACCCCAACAAATCAACACCCCCCCACGTCAACCATGCCCACACCCCATTTAGGGCCCCTCAGATCAGACCTATGCCCCTCCTGCCCACCCCATGCACCCCACCCCCGCAAAGAGGGCCTCAACATGGAACTCACACATACGCCCAGGTAGTGAGCGGGCAAACAGGCCCAACCCCCACTCTTACACTAGGCCAAGCCAATTGCATGTACCAGATGCTCAGCAGGCTCTGCTCACACTTACTGGCCTGAGGCCAAACCACACGACTAACAACATTGGACAGTTTATGGAACACAAAGCCTTCACTATACCATCCTGGAATATCCAAGGCCTGAGGTCATCTGCCTTTGGCCTAAAGAGCAGGAACCCGGACTTCACCAAAGAAATCGGTAATACAGACATTGTCATCCTGCAAGAAACCTGGTACAGAGGAGACGAACCCACTGGTTGCCCTCTAGGTTACAGAGAGCTGGTAGTCCCATCGACTAGACTACCAGGTGTGAAACAGGGAAGGGACTCAGGGGGTATGCTAATTTGGTATTGAGCAGACCTAACTCACTTTATTAAATTAACCAAAACAGGAACATTTTACATTTGGCTAGAAATTCAAAAGGAAAATATCTTAACAGAGAAAAATGTCCTCCTGTGTGCTACCTACGTGTAAATCCCCCCACTAGAATCCCCATACTTTAATGAAGACAGCTTTTCCATCCTGGAGGGGGAAATCAATAATTTCCAGGCCCAGGGACATGTACTAGTCTGTGGCGACCTAAATGCCAGAACCGGACAAGAAGCTGACACCCTCAGCACACAGGGGGACAAACACCTGCCTGCAGGTGACAGCATTCCCTCCCACATATGCCCCCCTAGGCACAACTATGACAACATAACCAACAAAAACGGGTCACAACTCCTGCAGCTCTGTCACACGCTGGGTATGTACATAGTCAATGGTAGGCTTTGAGGGGACTCCTATGGTAGGTACACCTATAGCTCATCTCTTGGCAGTAGTACTGTAGACTACTTTATCACTGACCTCAACCCAGAGTCTCTCAGAGCGTTCACAGTCAGCCCACTGACACCCCCATCAGACCATAGCAAAATCACAGTCTACTTGAACAGAGCAATACTCAATCATGAGGCATCAAAGCAAAAGGAACTGAGTAACATTAAGAAATGCTATAGATGGAAGAAATTCAGTTTGGAAACCTACCAAAAAACAATTAGGCAACAACAAATTCAATCCCTTTTAGACAATTTCCTGGGTAAAACATTGGAATGTTTAGTGAAGGTGTAAACTTGGCAGTAGAAAATCTTAACAGTATATTTGACCTCTCACCTTCCCTATCAAATCTAAAAATCTCAAATAGAAAATCGAAGAAAATGAACAACAATGACAAATGTTTTGATGAAGAATGCAAAAACCTAAGAAAGAAATTGAGAAACCTGTCTAACCAAAAACATAGAGACCCAGAAAACCTGAGTCTACGCCTTCACTATGGTGAATCCCTAAAACAATACAGAAATACACTACGGAAAAAGAAGGAACAGCACGTCAGAAATCAGCAACAACAAAACGAACAACACGAAGAATTATCTATCCAAAATAGAGATGTATGGGTAAACCACTTCTCCAATCTTTTTTGGCTCTATAACAAAGAATAAAGAGCAAAAACATATACATGATCAAATACAGATCTTAGAATCAACTATTAAAGACTACCAGAACCCACTGGATTCTCCAATTACCTTGAATGAGTTACAGGACAAAATAAAAACCCTCCAACCCTAAAAGGCCTGTGATGTTGATGGTATCCTCAATGAAATGATGAAATATACAGACAACAAATTCCAATTGGCTATATTAAAACTCTTCAACATCATCCTTAGCTCTGGCATCTTCCCCAATATTTGGAACCAAGGACTGATCACCCCAATCCACAAAAGTGGAGCCAAATTTGACCGTAATAACTACCGTGGGATATGCGTCAACAGCAACCTTGGGAAAATCCTCTGCATTATCATTAACAGCAGACTCGTACATTTCCTCAATGAAAACAATGTACTGAGCAAATGTCAAATTGGCTTTTTACCAAATTACTGTACAACAGACCATGTATTCACCCTGCACACCCTAATCGACAAACAAACAAACCAAAACAAAGGCAAAGTCTTCTCATGCTTTGTTGATTTAAAAAAAAAAACTACATTTGGCATGTGGGTCTGCTATACAAACTGATGGAAAGTGGTGTTGGGGGTAAAACATACGACATTATAAAATCCATGTACACAAACAACAAGTGTGCGGTTAAAATTGGCAAAAAACACACACATTTCTTCCCACAGGGCTATGGGGTGAGACAGGGATGCAGCTTAAGCCCCACCCTCTCCCACATATATATCAACAAATTGACGTGGGCACTAGAAAAGTCTGCAGCACCCGGCCTCACCCTACTAGAATCTGAAGTCAAATGTCTACTGTTTGCTGATGATCTGGTGCTTCTGTCACCAACCAATAGGGCCTAGAGCAGCACCTAGATATTCTGCACATATTCTGTCAGATCTGGGCCCTGACAGTAAATCTCAGTAAGACCAACACAATGGTATTCCAAAAAAGGTCCAGTCGCCAGGACCACAAATACAAATTCCATCTAGACACCATTGCCATAGAGCACACAACAAACTATACATACCTAAACATCAACGCCACAGGTAACTTCCACAAAGCTGTGAATGATCTGAGAGACAAGGCAAGAAGGGCCTTCTATGCCATCAAAAGGAACATAAAATGTAACATACCAATTAGGATCTGGCAAAAAATACTTGAATCAGTCACAGAGCCCATTGCCCTTTATGGCTGTGAGGTCTGGGATCCGTTCACCAACCAAGACTTCACAAAATGGGACAAACACCAAATTGAGACTCTGTATGCAGAATTCTGCAAAAATATCCTCCATGTACAACATAGAACACCAAATAATGCATGCAGAGCAGAATTAGGCCGATACCCACTAATTATCAAAATCCAGAAAAGAGCCATTAAATTCTACAACCACCTAAAAGGAAGCGATTCCCAAACCTTCCATAACAAAGCCATCACCTACAGAGAGATTAACCTGGAGAAGAGTTCCCTCAGCAAGCTGATCCTGGGGCTCTGTTCACAAACACAAACCCACCCCACAGAGCCCCAGGACAGCAGCACAATTAGACCCAACCAAATCATGAGAAAACAAAAATATAATTACTTGACACATTGGAAAGAATTAACAAAAACACAGAGCAATCTAGAATGCTTTTTGGCCCTAACCAGAGAGTACACAGTGGCAGAATACCTGACCACTGTGACTAACCCAAACTGAAGGAAAGCTTTGACTATGTACAGACTCAGGGAGCATAGCCTTGCCATTGAGAAAGGCCACCGTAGGCAGACATGGCTCTCAAGAGAAGACAGGCTATGTGCTCACTGCCCACAAAATGAGGTGGAAACTGAGCTGCACTTCCTAACCTCCTGTCCAACGTATGACCATATTAGAGACACATATTTCCCTCAGATTACACAGATCCACAAATAATTCGAAAACAAACCCAATTCTGATAAACTCCCATATCTACTGGGTGAAATACCACAGTGTGCCATCACAACAGCAATATTTGTGACCTGTTGCCACAAGAAAAGGGAAACCAGTGAAGAACAAACACCATTGTAAATACAACCCATATTTATGCTTATTTATTTTACCCTTAACCATTTGTACATCGTTGCAACACTGTATATATACATAATATGACATTTGTAATGTCTTTATTGTTTTGAAACTTCTGCATGTGTAATGTAATGTTTACTGTTCATTTTTATTGTTTATTTCACTTTTGTATATTATCTACCTCACTTGCTTTGGCAATGTTAACACGTTTCCCATGCCAATAAAGCCCCTTGAATTGAATTGAATTGAAAGAGAGAGACAGATCGAGTGAGACAGGCAGACAGAGAGAGAGATTGACAGACAGAGAGAGAGAGAGACAGAGAGAGAATGAGAGAGACAGAGAGAGAATGCGAGAGACAGAGACAGAATGAGAGTCCCTTACCTTGTAGAGAGCGAAGGTGCGTACGCTGTAGGTAGCCAGCTCCACAGTATCCAACATGCTGACCTGTATCATACCATAGGTCTCTGTCCCTCTGACAGGCCAGTACTGGTCACACTTCACCTGGTAGAGGAGGAAGAACACAATCAGTCGGGTCCAGAGTTTGACCTCATGCTTCTCTAAATATCATACACTGGAGTTCGGGAGTCTTTCCTAGTCAGGTCATGTTGACCAGGGAAAACTCCTGGCCCATTGCACAACAATGTGGTACGCTGGAGAGACAGGGTATAAAGACATACGCAGTAACAGATAATATTGCCCAATATCTCTCCAAAACCTCATGGAGCCTCAGCAGCTCCACTATCCCTCAATGGAACCGGCGGAACATTCTATCCAGACAGATTGTTTTATTATCAACAAGCTAATAGCTGGTTGGATCATCAGCATCCGTCGTTTACGTTCGCTTCGGAGACCATTTTGTGGAAAGTGTCTGCTACCCACTACCCAGAATGCTGTTCTGGGTTATGACATAAACGTAAAGTGTTCCAAAATGGCACCCTATTCCCTATATATAGTGCACTACAACGACATAGGGTACAAGGTGCTGTCTGGGACGCATCCAACGTTATGTGTCTAATTCATCCGGTGCCTAGAGGGAGACAGCAGGAGTGACCACCTGGACACATCAGTCTGTGGGACAAACCTTCCCCTCTACCAAGCCTGACGTTAGAGAGGTAAGGGCTAAATGCTAGGGGCCACAACTATATAACATGACAGATACACACAGACCAGAACCTGACACAACATCTATCCACACCTGTGTTATTTTCCTTTTCAATACCAGAGTGCCAGATACGCAGAGTTTGACGTTGGCTCCATTAGGCAGAGTTTGACGTTGGTTCCATTAGGCAGAGTTTGACGTTGGCTCCATTAGGCAGAGTTTGACGTTGGCTCCATTAGGCAGAGTTTGACGTTGGCTCCATTAGGCAGAGTTTGACGTTGGCTCCATTAGGCAGAGTTTGACGTTGGCTCCATTAGGCAGAGTTTGACGTTGGCTCCATTAGGCAGAGTTTGACGTTGGCTCCATTAGGCAGAGTTTGACGTTGGCTCCATTAGGCAGAGTTTGACGTTGGCTCCATTAGGCAGAGTTTGACATTGGCTCCATTAGGCAGAGTTTGACGTTGGCTCCATTAGGCAGAGTTTGACATTGGCTCCATCAGGCAGAGTTTGACGTTGGCTCCATTACGCAGAGTTTGACATTGGCTCCATTAGGCAGAGTTTGACGTTGGCTCCATTAGGCAGAGTTTGACGTTGGCTCCATTACGCAGAGTTTGACGTTGGCTCCATTAGGCAGAGTTTGACATTGGCTCCATTAGGCAGAGTTTGACGTTGGCTCCATTAGGCAGAGTTTGACGTTGGCTCCATTAGGCAGAGTTTGACGTTGGCTCCATTAGGCAGAGTTTGACGTTGGCTCCATTACCCAGAGTTTGACGTTGGCTCCATTAGGCAGAGTTTGACGTTGGCTCCATTAGGCAGAGTTTGACGTTGGCTCCATTAGGCAGAGTTTGACGTTGGCTCCATTAGGCAGAGTTTGACGTTGGCTCCATTAGGCAGAGTTTGACGTTGGCTCCATTAGGCAGAGTTTGACGTTGGCTCCATCAGGCAGAGTTTGACGTTGGCTCTATTACGCAGAGTTTGACAGTAGAATCAGATTAAAAAACAGATAAAAATACACCTTATGGAACAGCAGGGACTGTGAAGAGACACACACACACTCTACAGACACATTCACATGGATTTTGTATTGTAGATATGTGATAGTAGAGTAGTCTGAGGGAACACACCAAATTTGTTGTGAAAAGTGTCATGTTATATTTTGAATTGTATATAACTGATGTTGGACCCCAGGAAGAGTAGCTGCTGCCTTGACAGGAACTAATGGGGATCCATAATAAACCCCAGGAAGAGTAGCTTCTGCCTTGACAGGAACTAATGGGGATCCATAATAAACCCCAGGAAGAGTAGCTTCTGCCTTGACAGGAACTAATGGGGATCCATAATAAACCCCAGGAAGAGTAGCTGCTGCCTTGGCAGGAACTAATGGGGATCCATAATAAAACTCAGGAAGAGTAGCTGCTGCATTGGCAGGAACTAATGGGGATCCATAATAAACCACAGGAAGAGTAGCTTCTGCCTTGGCAGGAACTAATGGGGATCCATAATAAACCCCAGGAAAAGTAGCTGTTGCCTTGGCAGGAACTAATGGGTATCCATAATAAACCCCAGGAAGAGTAGCTGCTGCCTTGGCAGGAACTAATGGAGATCCATAATAAACCCCAGGAAGAGTAGCTGTTGCCTTGGCAGGAACTAATGGGGATCCATAATAAACCCCAGGAAGAGTAGCTGCTGCCTTGGCAGGAACTAATGGAGATCCATAATAAACCCCAGGAAGAGTAGCTGTTGCCTTGGCAGGAACTAATGGGGATCCATAATCAATATAAATACCAATAAACCAATAAGACCTGTTCTTACGCAATGCGGAGTACCTGGACACAGCCCTAAGCCGTGGTATATTGGCCATATACCACAAACCACCGAGGTGCCTTATTGCTATTATAAACTCTTAACCAATGTAATTAGAGCAGTAAAAACAAGTGTTTTGTTATAATTGTAAATAAAGTCATAGTTGACATAGCACATTCACAATTTATACTGTATATCCTATTGTGTGGGGCGGCAGGTAGCTCGGTGAGTAGGAGCGCTGTGCCAGTAACCGAATCCCCGAGCTGACAAGGTAAAAAATGTGTCGTTCTGCCCCTGAACAAGGCAGTTAACCCACTGTTCCCCTGAACAAGGCAGTTAACCCACTGTTCCCCTGAACAAGGCAGTTAACCCACTGTTCCCCTGAACAAGGCAGTTAACCCACTGTTCCCCTGAACAAGGCAGTTAACCCACTGTTCCCCTGAACAAGGCAGTTAACCCACTGTTCCTCTGAACAAGGCAGTTAACCCACTGTTCCCCTGAACAAGGCAGTTAACCCACTGTTCCCCTGAACAAGGCAGTTAACCCACTATTCCCCTGGGCGTCGATGACGTGTATGTTAATTATGGCAGCTCCCCTGCACCTCTCTGATTCAGAGGGTGTTGGGTTTAAATTCAGAAGACACTACTTCCTCATTACCTGTTCATTTGTCCTCATATTGATATAGATAAATGTACTGCAGTGTTGAGGCAGCTAGCACGTAAGCATTTCACTGCACCATTTATACCACCATTTATACCACCATTTATACCTGCTGTACGTGACGAACAACATTTGATTTGAAGCTCGATCAAGAAAGAAAGAAACAATTTAGCAATAAGACATGAGAACGCTGAGGTTGTTGTGTGATAAACATACATATATAATACACACACACACACACACATATATATATATATACAGTTGAAGTCGGAAGTTTACATACACTTACGTTGGAGTCATTAAAATGAGCTTTTCAACCACTCCACAGATTTCTTGTTAACCAACTATAGTTTTGGCAAGTCGGTTAGGACATCTACTTTGTGTATGACGCAAGTCATTTTTCCAACAATTGTTTACAGACAGATTATTTCACTTATAATTCACTGTATCACAATTCCAGTGGGTCAGAAGTTTACATACAAGTTGACTGTGCCTTTAAACAGCTTGGAAAATTCCAGAAAAGGATGCCATGGCTTTAGAATCTTCTGATAGGCTAATTGACATCATTTGAGTCATGGAAAAATCAAAATAAATCAGCCAAAACCTCAGAAAACAAATTGCAGACCTCCACAAGTCTGGTTCATCCTTGGGAGCAATTTCCAAAGCCTGAAGGCAAAGCCTGAAGGTACCACGTTCTTCTGTACAAACAATAAACACCATGGGAACGTATAAACACCATGGGACCACGCAGCCGTCAAGCCGCTCAGGAAGGAGACGCGTTCTGTCTCCTAGAGATGAACGTACTTTGGTGTGAAAAGTGCAAATCAATCCCAGAACAACAGCAAAGGACCTTGTGAAGATGCTGGTGGAAACAGGTACAAAAGTATCTATATCCACAGTAAAAACGAGTCCTATATCAACATAACCTGAAAGGCCGCTCAGCAAGGAAGAAGCCACTGCTCCAAAACCACCATAAAAAAGCCAGACTACGGTTTGCAGCTGAACATGGGGACAAAGATCGTATTTTTTGGAGAAATGTTCTCTGGTCTGATGAAACAAAAATAGAACTGTTTGGCCATAATGACCATCGTTATGTTTGGAGGAAAAAGAGGGAGGCTTGCAAGCCGAAGAACACCATCCCAAACGTGAAGCACGGGGGTGGCAGCATCATGTTGTGGGGGTGCTTTGCTGCAGGAGGGACTGGTGCACTTCACAAAATAGATGGCATCATGAGGTAGGAAAATTATGTGGATATATTGAAGCAACATCTCAAGACATCAGTCAGGAAGTTAAAGCTTGGTCGCAAATGGGTCTTCCAAATGGACAATGACCTCAAGCATACTTCCAAAGTTGTGGCAAAATGGCTTAAGGACAACAAAGTCAAGCTATTGAGTGGCCATCACAAAGCCCTGACCTCAATCACATAGAACATTTGTGGGCAGAACTGAAAAAGCGTGTGCGAGCAAGGAGGCCAAGAAACCTGACTCAGTTACACCAGCTCTGTCAGGAGGAATGGGACAAAATTCACCCAACTTATTGTGGGAAGCTTGTGGAAGGCTACCCAAAACGTTTGACCCAGGTTAAACAATTTAAATGCAAAGTTACCAAATAATTATTGAGTGTATGTAAACTTCTGACCCACTGGGAATGTGATGAAAGAAATAAAAGCTGAAATGAATCATTCTCTCTACAATTATTCTGACATTTCACATTCATAAAATAAAGTGGTGATCCTAACTTAAATGTCAGAAATTGTGAAAACTGAGTTTAAATGTATTTGGCTAAGGTGTATGCAAACTTCTGACTTCAACTGTATTTATATATAAATAATGACATGCTTTCATTAAAAAATATATTTTAATGAGTAAATTTGTTTTGTTTTATCCCTTCACCAGACAGTATAGTCTGGACAATAGCCAGTCGTTATTTCTGAGATTCTGAAGTTGCTATCCAAACGGACTGGTAATCCATTCTACTGGCATGGTTGCTATCCAAACGGACTGGTAATCCATTCTACTGGCATGGTTGCTATCCAAACAGCCTGGTCATCCATTCTACTGGCATGGTTGCTATCCAAACGAACTGATAATCCATTCTACTGGCATGGGTGCTATCCAAACGGACTGGTAATCCATTCTACTGGCATGGTTGCTATCCAAACGGACTGGTAACCCATTCTACTGGCATGGTTGCTATCCAAACGGCCTGGTAATCCATTCTACTGGCATGGGTGCTATCCAAACGGACTGGTAATCCATTCTACTGGCATGGGTGCTATCCAAACGGACTGGTAATCCATTCTACTGGCATGGTTGCTATCCAAACGGACTGGTCATCCATTCTACTGGCATGGTTGCTATCCAAACGGACTGGTCATCCAATTCTACTGGCATGGTTGCTATCCAAACGGACTGATAATCCGTTCTACTGGCATGGTTGCTATCCAAACGGCCTGGTAATCCATTCTACTGGCATGGGTGCTATCCAAACGGCCTGGTAATCCATTCTACTGGCATGGGTGCTATCCAAACGGACTGGTAATCCATTCTACTGGCATGGGTGCTATCCAAACGGACTGGTAATCCATTCTACTGGCATGGTTGCTATCCAAACGGACTGGTCATCCATTCTACTGGCATGGTTGCTATCCAAACGGACTGGTAATCCATTCTACTGGCATGGTTGCTATCCAAACGGACTGGTCATCCATTCTACTGGCATGGTTGCTCTCCAAACTGACTGGTAATCCATTCTACTGGCATGGTTGCTATCCAAACGGACTGGTAATCCATTCTACTGGCATGGTTGCAGGGGAGATTACGTTTATGAATTGCCTAGCTGCGTCGTGGGACGGTGGATACGCATTGATAATTAAAACTGTTAACAGATTACCCAGGGATTGTCGTGAATAATTCCCCGGCTATCAATTCAGGATCCAAACAACACATTTTTATAAATACTTGATAAACCCCAAGTCTGCTTTATACACCATGAAATAACAGATTTAGAGGACCAGAAACAACCTCGTCACGTACACGGACAGTCTGAAACAGCACACATTATCAATGTGCCATTCAGATCCAATCTTCTTCAGAGCATAGCGAGAACAGACAGACAGTGGTCGCGCCCCAAATGGTAACCTGCTTTAGGTAGTGCACTACAATAGGATTCCATTCGGGATGGGCAAAGGCAGAGAGCATGTTGTTGTCTCCAAACAGAAGGTCAAAGTCAATGGAAAGCCTGTTGAAAATGCCGACTTGTTAAAAAGCTACTAGGATACACTCGGTCATCGATTTGGGATACATGAAGAGGGAGGGAAAGGGAAGGAGGAAGAGAGAGAGGAAGGGAGGAGGAAGGAGGTAACAACAGTACTGCTATCTTAACCAGACAGAAACTGTGTAGACAACAGGAGAGCTGACATTTGGATGCAGTACCAGATAGAAGAGGCCAATCTTTTCTACGAAAATACTCTCTCCTGTAAACAGACATTTCCCTGTCTCTCAGTTCAGACAGAGATCATTGTGTCTCTCAGTTCAGACAGAGATCATTGTGTCTCTCAGTTCAGACAGAGATCATTGTGTCTCTCAGTTCAGACAGAGATCATTGTGTCTCTCAGTCCAGACAGAGATCATTGTGTCTCTCAGTTCAGACAGAGATCATTGTGTCTCTCAGTCCAGACAGAGATCATTGTGTCTCTCAGTTCAGACAGAGATCATTGTGTCTCTCAGTCCAGACAGAGATCATTGTGTCTCTCAGTTCAGACAGAGATCATTGTGTCTCTCAGTCCAGACAGATCATTGTGTCTCTCAGTCCAGACAGAGATCATTGTGTCTCTCAGTTCAGACAGAGATCATTGTGTCTCTCAGTCCAGAGGATGTAAACAACAAGCCAGACACCTCTATCCTCCTTCTCTGTTCCCACACTGCCACAAACAGACCCCCTCAGAGACACAAGTCACCACACCCCCCTAATGTTTGAGTGACTGAAGCATCCTCTGTCAGACTCTGAGTCACATGGATGCTGTTCTATCTGTCTGTTTTACATGTTCTCTGTCCTCTATTATCTCGGTCTGTTTTACATGTCCTCTATTATCTCTGTCTATTTTACATGTCTTCTGTTCTCTATTATCTCGGTCTGTTTTACATGTCCTCTATTATCTCTGTCTCTCCTATCTTCTATCTGACCTTCACCTCTACAGCCTCATTATCTATCTGTCTGTTTTACATGTCTTCTGTTCTCTATTATCTCTGTCTGTTTTACATGTCCTCTATTATCTCTGTCTCTCCTATCTTCTATCTGACCTTCACCTCTACAGCCTCATTATCTATCTGTCTGTTTTACATGTCCTCTATTATCTCTGTCTGTTTTACATGTCTTCTATTATCTCAGTCTGGAAGCATCTCTCTACTGCACAGGCACAGAGCCTGTTCTTTCTACGGCATCACAGCTGATGCAGGCCAGCAGGGTGGATGTCAGGACTGTGTCTGAGACAGGGTAGGGTATCTCTGTCACAGCTGATGCAGGCCAGCAGGGTGGATGTCAGGACTGTGTCTGAGACAGGGTCGGGTATCTCTGTCACAGCTGATGCAGGGTGGATGTCAGGACTGTGTCTGAGACAGGGTCGGGTATCTCTGTCACAGCTGATGCAGGGTGGATGTCAGGACTGTGTCTGAGACAGGGTAGGGTATCTCTGTCACAGCTGATGCAGGGTGGATGTCAGGACTGTGTCTGAGACAGGGTAGGGTATCTCTGTCACAGCTGATGCAGGCCAGCAGGGTGGATGTCAGGACTGTGTATGAGACAGGGTAGGGTATCTCTGTCACAGCTGATGCAGGCCAGCAGGGTGGATGTCAGGACTGTGTCTGAGACAGGGTCGGGTATCTCTGTCACAGCTGATGCAGGGTGGATGTCAGGACTGTGTCTGAGACAGGGTCGGGTATCTCTGTCACAGCTGATGCAGGGTGGATGTCAGGACTGTGTCTGAGACAGGGTAGGGTATCTCTGTCACAGCTGATGCAGGCCAGCAGGGTGGATGTCAGGACTGTGTCTGAGACAGGGTCGGGTATCTCTGTCACAGCTGATGCAGGGTGGATGTCAGGACTGTGTCTGAGACAGGGTAGGGTATCTCTGTCACAGCTGATGCAGGCCAGCAGGGTGGTTGTCAGGACTGTGTCTGAGACAGGGTAGGGTATCTCTGTCACAGCTGATGCAGGCCAGCAGGGTGGATGTCAGGACTGTGTCTGAGACAGGGTCGGGTATCTCTGTCACAGCTGATGCAGGGTGGATGTCAGGACTGTGTCTGAGACAGGGTAGGGTATCTCTGTCACAGCTGATGCAGGCCAGCAGGGTGGATGTCAGGACTGTGTCTGAGACAGGGTCGGGTATCTCTGTCACAGCTGATGCAGGGTGGATGTCAGGACTGTGTCTGAGACAGGGTAGGGTATCTCTGTCACAGCTGATGCAGGCCAGCAGGGTGGATGTCAGGACTGTGTCTGAGACAGGGTAGGGTATCTCTGTCACAGCTGATGCAGGCCAGCAGGGTGGATGTCAGGACTGTGTCTGAGACAGGGTAGGGTATCTCTGTCACAGGTGACTCATGGTAACAATAAATAACATCAGATGGCCTTAGAACTCTGATCCTAGAAGAGCAGAAGGGACGTTGTTGACTACAGGACTTGTCATGTGGGGGGGGGGGGGGACTGTTAGGACTGACTGCGGTCCAAAGGCCTGAGGAGTGACTCATAGATCATGTCTTCAAAATAAGACAACCAATGGACAACAACAATAACAAGACAGCCATATTGCTATATTGTTACAGGAGTACAGCAGGAGGGACATCTCCTGGAAGTGATGGTCGTACCCGTGAGACCTGCGGTATGTACTACAGTACACGTGGCCAGAGGCATTGTACTCACGCGTGACTTCTCCTCCAGTCGTGTCATCATGACGATAGTGTGAGCCCTCTGCTCCCACACCATCCTCCAGAAGTCACTGAGGGTCTCGGGAAGAGGGCCCTGCGTAGCGATGTAGGCATTCTGTTTCCTGTAGCCGTCTATGTAGTTGGCGTTGATGTAGTCACTACCAGGAACAGCTGAGAGAGAGAGAGGGCATGGAGAGAGAGGAGAGGGCATGGATGGAGGGCATGGAGGGAGGGGAGAGGGCATGGAGGGAGGAGGGAGGGGAGAGGGCATGGAGGGAAGGTAGAGGGCATGGAGGGAGGGGAGAGGGCATGGAGGGAAGGGAGAGGGCATGGAGGGAAGGGAGAGGGCATGGAGGGAGGGGAGGGCATGGGGAGAGGGCATGGAGGGAGGGGAGAGGGCATGGAGGGAAGGGAGAAGGCATGGAGGGAAGGGAGAGGGCATGGAGGGAAGGGAGAGGGCATGGAGGGAAGGAAGAGGGCATGGAGGGAAGGGAGAGAGCATGGAGGGAGGGGAGAGGGTATGGAGGGAAGGGAGAGGGCATGGAGGGAAGGGAGAGGGCATGGAGGGAGGGGAGAGGGTATGGAGGGAAGGGAGAGGGCATGGAGGGAGGGGAGAGGGCATGGAGGGAAGGGAGAGGGCATGGAGGGAAGGGAGAGGGCATGGAGGGAAGGGAGAGGGTATGGAGGGAGGGGAGAGGGCATGGAGGGAAGGGAGAGGGCATGGAGGGAAGGGAGAGGGCATGGTGGGAGGGGATAGGGTATGGAGGGAAGGGAGAGGGCATGGAGGGAAGGGAGAGGGCATGGAGGGAGGGGAGAGGGTATGGAGGGAAGGGAGAGGGCATGGAGGGAAGGGAGAGGGCATGGAGGGAAGGGGGGAGGGCATGGGGAGAGGGCATTGAGGGAGGGGAGAGGGCATGGGGAGAGGGCATGGGGAGAGGGCATTGAGGGAGTGGAGAGGGTATGGAGGGAGGGGAGAGAGCATGGAGGGAGGGGAGAGGGTATGGGAAGAGGGCATGGGGAGAGGGCATTGAGGGAGGGGAGAGGGCATGGGGAGAGGGCATTGAGGGAGGGGAGAGGGTATGGAGGGAGGGGAGAGAGCATGGAGGGAGGGGAGAGGGTATGAAGGGAGGGGAGAGGGCATTGAGGGAGGGGAGAGGGTATGGAGGGAGGGGAGAGAGCATGGAGGGAGGGGAGAGGGCATGGGGAGAGGGCATTGAGGGAGGGGAGAGGGTATGGAGGGAGGGGAGAGAGCATGGAGGGAGGGGAGAGGGTATGGAGGGAGGGGAGAGGGCATTGAGGGAGGGGAGAGGGTATGGAGGGAGGGGAGAGAGCATGGAGGGAGGGGAGAGGGTATAGAGGGAGGGGAGAAGGCATGGGGAGAGGGCATGGGGAGAGGGCATTGAGTGAGGGGAGAGGGCATGGAGGGAGGGGAGATCTCATTGAGTGAGGGGAGAGGGCATGGGGAGAGGGCATTGAGGGAGGGGAGAGGGCATGGAGGGAGGGGAGAGAGCATTGAGTGAGGGGAGAGGGCATGGGGAGAGGGCATTGAGGGAGGGGAGAGGGCATGGAGGGAGGGGAGAGAGCATGGAGGGAGGGGAGAGGGTATGGAGGGAGGGGAGAGGGTATGGAGGGAGGGGAGAGGGTATGGAGGGAGGGGAGAGGGTATGAGATACAGAATAATTGAGATACCGTATTTCCAGAGAAGTTGAGGTGACTGAGTGGCTGTTGGAGCTTCAAACATTCATGATATACAGTGTGTACCTTTTACTACAGGGGTGAATGAAGGATGCCATGTTATACTGTTGTCAGAGTCTGACAGTGAGTGAATGGTGTCTGAAAAGTCTATTGAGAGGTTATAAACTAGGCTGAGGAGCTACTCACCATCAACAGACGTCAGGACGACTCTGGAGTGATCATATGAGATGACATTAGCATAGCGGTTCTTTGGTTTGTTCACCTCCATGTTGGAATTCTCCCAGGTGAACTGCTGGGCAGGATCTATGGACTGATGGAGAGAGGAGAGAGGAGAGAGAGGAGAGAGAGAAAGAGAGAGGAGAGAGGAGAGAGAGAGAGAGAGAGAGAGAGGAGAGAGAGATAGAGAGGAGAGAGAGAGGAGAGAGAGAAAGGAGAGAGAGAGAGAGGGAGAGGAGAGAAAGGAGAGGGAGAGGAGAGAGAGGAGAGAGAGAGGAGAGAGAGAGAGAGAGAGAGAGGAGAGAGAGAGGAGAGAGAGAGAGGAGAGAGGAGAGAGAGAGGAGAGAGAGAGAGAGGAGAGAGAGAGAGAGAGAGAGAGAGAGAGGAGAGAGAGAACAGAGAGGAAGGGAATGAGGGAGGGAGGAAGAGAGAGCGTAAAGAAAGAAAGATTGAGATGACAGGGAGAGAGATGGAGATGGACAGAGAGAGAGAGAGAGAGATGGACAGAGAGAGAGAGATGGACAGAGAGAGAGAGATGGACAGAGAGAGAGAGAAAGAGATGGACAGAGAGAGAGAGAGAGAGATGGACAGAGAGAGAGAGAGAGATGGACAGAGAGAGAGAGAGAGATGGACAGAGAGAGAAAGAGAGAGATGGACAGAGAGAGAGAGAGAGAGAGAGATGGACAGAGAGAGAGAGAGAGATGGACAGAGAGAGAGAGATGGACAGAGAGAGAGAGATGGACAGAGAGAGAGAGAGAGAGATGGACAGAGAGAGAGAGAGAGAGATGGACAGAGAGAGAGAGAGAGATGGACAGAGAGAGAGAGATGGACAGAGAGAGAGAGATGGACAGAGAGAGATAGAGAGATGGACAGAGAGAGAGAGATGGACAGAGAGAGAGAGATGGACAGAGAGAGAGAGATGGACAGAGAGAGAGAGAGAGATGGACAGAGAGAGAGAGATGGACAGAGAGAGAGAGATGGACAGAGAGAGATAGAGAGAGATGGACAGAGAGAGAAAGAGAGAGATGGACAGAGAGAGAAAGAGAGAGATGGACAGAGAGAGAGAGAGAGAGATGGACAGAGAGAGAAAGAGAGAGATGGACAGAGAGAGAGAGAGAGAGATGGACAGAGAGAGAAAGAGAGAGATGGACAGAGAGAGAGAGAGAGAGATGGACAGAGAGAGAAAGAGAGAGATGGACAGTGAGAGAGAGAGAGAGAGAGAGAAAGAGACATTAAGTTCTCAGGCTATCACAGAGGGTAGGTTATACATCACCAGTTATTCCAAGATAAATAAAGGCAGTCAAGCTACAGGCTCCTCAGCCACTCCCCCGGGGCGGCCATATTGAGTTACTATCGTTGCTGACTTCACAGCAAGTAAAAATACATTCATTAATTAAAAAAACTCCTTTAACCTTCTCTCTCTCTCTCTCGCTGTCGCCCTCTTTCTCTCTGTCTCTATCTCTCTCCATCTACCCTTTCTTCCCACCCTCTATTGATGTCTGGGTGATACAGCGACAGCCTCCCCCCCCCCCCCCCCCCCCCCCGCCACTCGATAATGTCACAACAGTCGCTCGTTGTTGTGCATTGATCCAACAGGCTCACACCGGCACCATGTCCATCAATCACCCAGCTGTTCACCTTCCCTCTGACCCCGGGTTAGGACTAACACACTGCTCTTTGTAACCTACTGCATCAGTCCATTAGTCTTACTATAGAGACCTGTCTATTACCGTGCCATAGTTGAATTACCAGTAAGGCCACTTCTGTTTAAGTGGCCCAGAGACATTACCACGAGGTCTAATCTGTTACTCTCAAATCAAATTGAAGGAGGGTCTTTCTAGGATGTGGTTGCAAAATATTAGCGTGAAAAAAAAAGAAAAAAAGTGATACATATTTAATGTCAATCAGACGGAACAGGTGATTCTAATTTAGATTCTAATTGAGATTCTAATTGAGATTCTAATTTAGATTCTAATTGAGATTCTAATTGAGATTCTAATTGAGATTCTAATTGAGATTCTAATTTAGATTCTAATTGAGATTCTAATTGAGATTCTAATTTAGATTCTAATTTAGATTCTAATTGAGATTCTAATTGAGATTCTAATTGAGATTCTAATTTAGATTCTAATTGAGATTCTAATTGAGATTCTAATTGAGATTCTAATTGAGATTCTAATTTAGATAGTTCATCCAAGCTGTATCACAACCGGCCCTGATTGGGAGTCCCATAGGGCGGCGCACAATTGGCCCCAGCGTCGTCCAGGGTTAGGGCTGGGGTAGGCCGTCGTTGTAAATAAGAATTTGTCTTATTTGACTTGCCTAGTTAAATAAAGGTTTAGTAAAATACAATTTAAATTCAGGAATTAAAAATACTATTCTGGGAATAGTAGAAGGTGCAAGCTGATTCCTGGAGAGTTGGACACCTTAGAAGTGTTTCTGACAGAATCAGGATACGGGTGTTTCTATAAATAAAAATCAGGATACGGGTCTTTCTATAAATAAAGAATCAGGATACGGGTCTTTCTGTAAATAAAGAATCAGGATATGGGTGTTTCTGTAAATAAAGAATCAGGATACGGGTGTTTCTATAAATAAAGAATCAGGATATGGGTGTTTCTATAAATAAAGAATCAGGATATGGGTGTTTCTATAAATAAAGAATCAGGATACGGGTCTTTCTATAAATAAAGAATCAGGATACGGGTCTTTCTGTAAATAAAGAATCAGGATATGGGTGTTTCTGTAAATAAAGAATCAGGATACGGGTGTTTCTATAAATAAAGAATCAGGATATGGGTGTTTCTATAAATAAAGAATCAGGATATGGGTGTTTCTATAAATAAAGAATCAGGATACGGGTGTTTCTATAAATAAAAGGGGCCAATGTGTGACATTGAGATCATTATTTCAAAATGATTTGAAACCAAAAATAAAAATGATTTTCATGCAGTTCCACATGTGTACTTAGAGGAATATATGCAAATAGACCGATAACTCCACCTATACAACAACACAGGTCTAGGACTATACATCCTTTACAACAACACAGGTCTAGGACTATAAAACAACACAGGTCTAGGACTATAAAACAACACAGGTCTATTACTATACATCCTATACAACAACACAGGTCTATTACTATACATCCTATACAACAACACAGGTCTATTACTATACATCCTTTACAACAACACAGGTCTAGGACTATACAACAACACAGGTCTAGGACTATACAACAACACAGGTCTAGGACTATACAACAACACAGGTCTATTATTATACATCCTTTACAACAACACAGGTCTATTACTATACATCCTTTACAACAACACAGGTCTAGGACTATACAACAACACAGGTCTAGGACTATACAACAACACAGGTCTAGGACTATACAACAACACAGGTCTATTATTATACATCCTTTACAACAACACAGGTGTATAGTCCTGTATATAGACTCCACATTGACTCTGTCCCGGTACCCCCTGTATATAGACTCCACATTGACTCTGTACCGTAACCCCCTGTATATAGACTCCACATTGACTCTGTCCCGGTACCCCCTGTATATAGACTCCACATTGACTCTGTACCGTAACCCCCTGTATATAGACTCCACATTGACTCTGTACCGTAACACCCTGTATATATCCTCCACATTGACTCTGTGCCGGTACCCCCTGTATATAGCCTCCACATTGACTCTGTACCGGTACCCCCTGTATATAGCCTCCACATTGACTCTGTACCGTAATACCCTGTATATAGCCTCAACATTGACTCTGTACCTTAACACCCTGTATATAGCCTCCACATTGACTCTGTACCGGTACCCCCTGTATACAGCCTCCACATTGACTCTGTACCGTAATACCCTGTATATAGTCTCCACATTGACTCTGTACTGGTACCCCCTGTATATAGCCTCCACATTGACTCTGTACCGTAACACCCTGTATATAGCCTCCACATTGACTCTGTACCAGTACCCCCTGTATATAGCCTCTACATTGACTCTGTACCGTAACACCCTGTATATAGCCTCCACATTGACTCTGTACCAGTACCCCCTGTATATAGCCTCCACGTTGACTCTCTACCAGTACCCCCTGTATATAGCCTCCACATTGACTCTGTACCGGTGCCCCCTGTATATAGCCTCCACATTGACTCTGTACTGTAATACCCTGTATATAGCCTCCACATTGACTCTGTACCGTAACACCCTGTATATAGCCTCCACATTGACTCTGTACCCTAACACCCTGTATATAGCCTCCACATTGACTCTGTACCGTAATACCCTGTATATAGCCTCCACATTGACTCTGTACCCTAACACCCTGTATATAGCCTCCACATTGACTCTGTACCGTAATACCCTGTATATAGCCTCCACATTGACTCTGTACCGTAATACCCTGTATATAGCCTCCACATTGACTCTGTACCGTAATACCCTGTATATAGCCTCCACATTGACTCTGTACCGTAATACCCTGTATATAGCCTCCACATTGACTCTGTACCGTAACACCCTGTATATAGCCTCCACATTGACTCTGTACCGTAATACCCTGTATATAGCCTCCACATTGACTCTGTACCCTAACACCCTGTATATAGCCTCCACATTGACTCTGTACCGTAACACCCTGTATATAGCCTCCACATTGACTCTGTACCGTAACACCCTGTATATAGCCTCCACATTGACTCTGTAGCGTAATACCCTGTATATAGCCTCCACATTGACTCTGTAGCGTAACACCCTGTATATAGCCTCCACATTGACTCTGTACCGTAACACCCTGTATATAGCCTCCACATTGACTCTGTACCGTAACACCCTGTATATAGCCTCCACATTGACTCTGTACCGTAACACCCTGTATATAGCCTCCACATTGACTCTGTACCGTAACACCCTGTATATAGCCTCCACATTGACTCTGTACCGTAACACCCTGTATATAGCCTCCACATTGTTATTTTATTGTTGCTCTCCTTTGTTCTTTTTATCTCTTAATTGAGTTAATTGAAACCAATAAACAGAAAGGGGAGAAAAGATCAGTGGCAGCTAGTAGGCCGGTGACGACGAGCGCCACCCGAACAGGAAGGGGAGGAGTCGTGACATAATGTGTATACTGAAATACTCTGTCTCCTCCCATTCTAATGTGTATACTGAAATACTCTGTCTCCTCCCATTCTAATGTGTATACTGAAATACTCTGTCTCCTCCCATTTCTAATGTGTATACTGTAATACTCTGTCTCCTCCCATTCTAATGCGTATACTGAAATACTCTGTCTCCTCCCATTCTAATGTGTATACTGAAATACTCTGTCTCCTCCCATTCTAATGTGTATACTGAAATACTCTGTCTCCTCCCATTTCTAATGTGTATACTGTAATACTCTGTCTCCTCCCATTCTAATGTGTATACTGTAATACTCTGTCTCCTCCCATTCTAATGTGTATACTGAAATACTCTGTCTCCTCCCATTCTAATGTGTATACTGAAATACTCTGTCTCCTCCCAGTCTAATGCGTATACTGTAATACTGGGTATCGTCCATTCTGATGAAGGCCATTTAAACCCTTTCCTCAGAGGATGATACGAAGAAATGTTCCACTGAAACTTCCCCAACTTTCTCCTCCTCAGTAGACAAAGCGAGTCTGTTACGGAGCTGAGGCGTAAACAGCCCGGTAGTGAGAGATGATTTTACATGGAATCACTGACGAGCACCGCAACACAGCCAGCGTGTCTGTCAGCCGCCTACCTGCCTGTTCGTTAAGGAACATTTTCATTTTGCAGTCAAAACATGTCACGGACGTTCAACACGCTTTGAGAAAACGGCGGAGAGCGGGCATGCTAGACGGACAACTTGTTGTCAACAAGAGAGACAGCGCCAAGCCAGTACAACTCTCTCTGACACGCTGGAGAGGAGAGGAGGGAGGAGGAGAGAGAAGGAGAGGAGGGGGAGGAGAGAGAAGGAGAGGAGGGGGAGGAGAGGTGAGGGGAGGAGAGGAGGAGAGGAGAGAGAAGGAGAGGAGGAGAGGTGAGGGGAGGAGGAGAGAGAAGGAGAGGAGAGGAGGGGGAGGAGAGAGAAGGAGAGGAGGGGGAGGAGAGAGAAGGAGAGGATGGGGAGGAGAGGTGAGGGGAGGAGAGAGAAGGAGAGGAGAGGAGGAGAAGGAGGAGGAGGAGAGAGAAGGAGAGGAGGAGAGGTGAGAGAAGGTGAGGAGGGAAGGAGAAGAGAGGAGGAGAAGAGAGGAGGAGAGCATTCAATGTAGATAATGATAGAACTATAAAAGCAGGCTAGACGGCAGGAGATCTCTTCCACAGGGAGAAAGCAGCCTGTCTGGGTGAGATGGAGTCTGTGTAGATACACTTTATGATTGGCATACTATGCTCATTATAGCAAAGAGTACTGTACACTGGCTGGAGCAAGCATCAGCCTGCCAATCATCCCTACAGTCCTATACTACTATACCTAGGAATCAGCCAGTTACAACTATAGATAGACAGACAGGCTCCCGAGTGGCGCAGCGGTCTAAGGCACTACATCTCAGTGCTAGAGGCGTCACTAAAGTCCCTGGTTCGAGTCCAGGCTGTATCACATCCGGCCGTGATTGGGAGTCCCACAGGGCGGCGCACATTTGGCGCCAGCATCGTCCGGGTTTGGCCTACCCTGGGGCGGCAGGGTAGCCTAGTGGTTAGAGCGTTGGACTAGTAACCGGAAGGTTGCGAGTTCAAACCCCCGAGCTGACAAGGTACAAATCTGTCGTTCTGCCCTTGAACAGGCAGTTAACCCACTGTTCCCAGGCCGTCATTGAAAATAAGAATTTGTTCTTAACTGACTTGCCTGGTTAAATAAAGATAAAAAATAAAAAAATGGCCGACGTTGTAAAATACAAATTTGTTCCTAACTGACTTGCCTAGTTAAATAAAAAAAATCCTGTCACCAAGAGATATCCATTCCTCTAAGAATACAAACTAGAATTGTGTTGTTGATGAATGTTAGGAGGAGGAGAGGATTCTGAGCCAACACAACCTATACTACCCAGGATCAGCCAGTCTAAACCATCTAGACTGACCCTGTATGGGGTGTACTAATGATGTAGTGTACTAATGATGTAGTGTACTAATGATGTAGTGCACTAATGATGTAGTGCACTAATGATGTAGTGCACTAATGATGTAGTGCACTAATGATGTAGTGTACTAATGATGTAGTGTACTAATGATGTAGTGCACTAATGATGTAGTGCACTAATGATGTAGTGTACTAATGATGTAGTGTACTAATGGTGTAGTGTACTAATGATGTAGTGCACTAATGATGTAGTGCACTAATGATGTAGTGTACTAATGATGTAGTGTACTAATGATGTAGTGTACTACAAATTATGTAGTGTACTACAAGTTATGTAGTGTACTAATGATGTAGTGTCCGTTTGTCTCTAGAAGATTCTCCCACGCACGATGAGAGAACCTGGCCGGCAGACAGCACCAGGACAGGAACAGCCAGGGCCTATCCAGACTATGTCCCCAGGGGGAGGGAAGTACACAGCGAGAACAGCCAGGGCCTATCCAGACTATGTACCCAGGGGGAGGGAAGTACACAGCGGGAACAGTCATGGCCTATCCAGACGATGTACCCAGGGGGAGGGAAGTACACAGCGGGAACAGCCAGGGCCTATCCAGACTATGTACCCAGGGGGAGGGAAGTACACAGCGGGAACAGTCATGGCCTATCCAGACGATGTAACCAGGGGGAGGGAAGTACACAGCGGGAACAGCCAGGGCCTATCCAGACTATGTACCCAGTGGGAGAGTAGTACACAGTGGGAACAGCCGGCGAACGTGACAAACCGGCCGAGTGGCGCCACGCTGTCTCCGATGGCACAGCCGTGGACGCGTGGGCACACACACACACACACCATCTGTGCCACAAGGGAGGGGGTCTTCCCTGACTAGAGGAACATAGGGGACAGACATGACTGACTTGAGGCTGCCTCCCAAAATGGCACCCATTCCCTATTAAGTGCACTACTTTAGACCAGGGCCCTATAGAACCCTATTCCCTATATAGTGCACTACTTTAGACCAGGGCCCTATAGAACCCTATTCCCTATATAGTGCACTACTTGGGGAATAGGGTGCCATTTGTGACTGAATATCTTCCCTTCTTTCCCTCTCTGTTCCCCTGTCTCTATCCCAGTCCCTCTCTATCCCAGTCCCTCTCTATCCCAATCCCTCTCTATCCCAGTCCCTATCTATCCCAGTCCCTCTCTATCACCGTCTCTCTCTATCCCATCACCGTCTCTCTCTATCCCAGTCCCTCTCTATCCCAGTCCCTCTCTATCCCAGTCCCTCTCTATCCCAGTCCCTCTCTATCCCAGTCTCTCTCTATCCCAGTCCCTCTCTATCCCAGTCTCTCTCTATCCCAGTCCCTCTCTATCCCAGTCTCTCTCTATCCCAGTCACTCTCTATTCCCAGTCCCTCTCTATCCCAGTCCCTCTCTGTTCCCCTGTCTCTATCCCAGTCCCTCTCTGTTCCCATGTCTCTATAACAGTCCCTCTCTATCCCAGTCTCTCTCTATCCCAGTCCCTCTCTATCCCAGTCCCTCTCTATCCCAGTCCCTCTCTGTTCCCGTCTATATCCCAGTCCCTCTATATCCCAGTCCCTCTCTATCCCAGTCCCTGTCTATCCCAGTCCCTCTCTATCCCAGTCCCTCTCTGTTCCCCTGTCTCTATCCCAGTTCCTCTCTATCCCAGTCCCTCTCTGTTCCCCTGTCTATATATATATAGTGCACTACTTGGGGAATAGGGTGCCATTTGTGACTGAATATCTTCCCTTCTTTCCCTCTCTGTTCCCCTGTCTCTATCCCAGTCCCTCTCTATCCCAGTCCCTCTCTATCACCGTCTCTCTCTATCCCATCACCGTCTCTCTCTATCCCAGTCCCTCTCTATCCCAGTCCCTCTCTATCCCAGTCACTCTCTATTCCCAGTCACTCTCTATTCCCAGTCCCTCTCTATCCCAGTCACTCTCTATTCCCAGTCCCTCTCTATCACCGTCTCTCTCTATCCCATCACCGTCTCTCTCTATCCCAGTCCCTCTCTATCCCAGTCCCTCTCTATCCCAGTCCCTCTCTATCCCAGTCCCTCTCTATCCCAGTCCCTCTCTGTTCCCCTGTCTCTATCCCAGTCCCTCTCTGTTCCCATGTCTCTATAACAGTCCCTCTCTATCCCAGTCTCTCTCTATCCCAGTCCCTCTCTATCCCAGTCCCTCTCTGTTCCCGTCTATATCCCAGTCCCTCTATATCCCAGTCCCTCTCTATCCCAGTCCCTGTCTATCCCAGTCCCTCTCTATCCCAGTCCCTCTCTGTTCCCCTGTCTCTATCCCAGTTCCTCTCTATCCCAGTCCCTCTCTGTTCCCCTGTCTATATCCCAGTCCCTCTATATCCCAGTCCCTCTCTATCCCAGTCCCTGTCTATCCCAGTCCCTCTCTATCCCAGTCCCTGTCTATCCCAGTCCCTCTCTATCCCAGTCCCTCTCTATTCCTCTGTCTCCATATAGGCTTACCTTTCTGAAAAATAGGCCACTTTAAATGCAAATGTCTAAATCCCCTCTTTTTATTTGGAAGCGAGAGTCACTGACGACCGATAATCCCCGAGTGTCACAGGAGAGACTGACATTCTTCTGAGAGAAGACACACTCTAGCGTTGAGCTGAACGAGTAGCTCACAGCCTGTGGGGCTATTATGAGAAACCGTTACAGGTAGCTGAACTGGTGTCCAAGGCTGAGGCGGCAATCTTACCTCGTACTCCTGCGAGAAGCGCAGGCCATCGTTGGCCTTTAGCCTGTCTATGTGGTCCGCCAGATCACACACAGTGATGGGAGGGTGTTCTCTCATCCCTGATGAGACAGGAGAGGAAGAGGGGGAGGAAAGAGAGAGAGAGAGAGAGAGAGAGAGAGAGAGAGAGAGAGAGAGAGAGAGAGAGAGAGAGAAGAGTTAGACACTGCTGTGAGCAAACGTTACCATACAAACACATACTGGTTCAACCACAGGGATAGATGACACTGGGAGAGACCATGGGAGTGCATCGTTTTCGACAATACATGAAGACAGGCAGAGAGAGAGAGAGAGAGAGAGAGAGAGAGAGAGAGAGAGAGAGAGAGAGAGAGAGAGAGAGAGAGAGAGAGAGAGAGAGAGAGAGAGAAAAGGCTGAGAGAGACAGAGAGAGAGAGAGAGAGAGAGAGAGAGAGAGAGAGAAGGCTGAGAGAGAGAGCTGGGAGCTGACACAGGTCTGTGACATCGTCGTGCTGGGTGGAGCAGAGAGAGGCGTGGCCGTGAGGCAGTGATAACATCACATCATGAGTGACTGGACTGAGCATGCTCCATGTGGAAACAGACATGTCCCTGACCTCACAAAACTACTGTAAGTTGGTGACAACCGACACGTCCCTGACCTCAGAAAACTACTGTAAGTTGGTGACAACCGACACGTCCCTGACCTCAGAAAACTACTGTAAGTTGGTGACAACCGACACGTCCCTGTGCACTACTTCTGGCCAGAGCACAGCTATTCCCTATTTTGGTCAAAAGTTGTTGAAGATATGAAAAATCAGTAGACCGGTGGGATCCAGACAGAAAACAGCCAGAAGTCTCACCACATCAGTCACACTGTCACTTCACTACAGCTCTAAAACTCCCCATCGGTCACCAGCAAACTTATTTCCACTTCCCACAATAGATGTCCTTACAGTGGTGGCAGGGTATAATCCTAGTGAGGGAGATGGGGGGGGACACACACACACACACCCTGAAAACACCCCCATGGCGCTCTAGGGATTCGTCCCAAATGGCACCCTATTCCCATTCTAGTGCACTACTTTTGACCAGAGCCCTATGGGGGGAATATAAGGAATAGGGTGCCACTGGTGACGCAGAACCCTTAGATTCCTCATTCTGGGCTATTGGATGATTTATGACTAATCTACCGACACAAATTCCCCGCTCCTCTGAACTTGGCAAGGCTCCCTTTGCACTTAAATGGATTTCTGAAAACTTGCCTGACGCGTCACACATTCCAACTGAAAAGGACACACGTAGTCGCCCGAGAGACGCGCAAAACATCAGAACGTGCCCTAAATCACACTGCTGCGAGGAGACTACCTATACACACTGTGTCAATTAAATCGGTCGTTAACGTGCCCTAAATCACACTGCCGCGAGGAGACTACCTATACACACTGTGTCAATTAAATCGGTCGTTAACGTGCCCTAAATCACACTGCCGCGAGGAGACTACCTATACACACTGTGTCAATTAAATCGGTCGTTAACGTGCCCTAAATCACACTGCCGCGAGGAGACTACCTATACACACTGTGTCAATTAAATCGGGCGTTAACGTGGCCTAACTGTTCCAAATTCAAATGCTATATTAAATACACATGCTATATTAAATGCACATGCTTTCTTAAATACACATGCTATATTAAATACACATGCTATATTAAATACACATGCTATATTAAATGCACATGCTATCTTAAATGCACATGCTTTCTTAAATACACATGCTATATTAAATACACATGCTATATTAAATACACATGCTATATTAAATACACATGCTATATTAAATACACATGCTATATTAAATTCACATGCTATATTAAATACACATGCTATATTAAATACACATGCTATATTAAATTCACATGCTATATTAAATTCACATGCTATATTAAATTCACATGCTATATTAAATACACATGCTATATTAAATTCACATGCTATATTAAATTCACATGCTATATTAATATATTAAATTCACATGCTATATTAAATTCACATGCTATATTAAATTCACATGCTATATTAAATACACATGCTATATTAAATTCACATGCTATATTAAATTCACATGCTATATTAAATTCACATGCTATATTAAATTCACATGCTATATTAAATTCACATGCTATATTAAATTCACATGCTATATTAAATACACATGCTATATTAAATTCACATGCTATATTAAATTCACATGCTATATTAAATACACATGCTATATTAAATTCACATGCTATATTAAATTCACATGCTATATTAAATACACATGCTATATTAAATTCACATGCTATATTAAATTCACATGCTATATTAAATACACATGCTATATTAAATTCACATGCTATATTAAATTCACATGCTATATTAAATTCACATGCTATATTAAATACACATGCTATATTAAATTCACATGCTATATTAAATTCACATGCTATATTAAATTCACATGCTATATTAATATATTAAATTCACATGCTATATTAAATTCACATGCTATATTAAATTCACATGCTATATTAAATTCACATGCTATATTAAATTCACATGCTATATTAAATACACATGCTATATTAAATTCACATGCTATATTAAATTCACATGCTATATTAAATTCACATGCTATATTAATATATTAAATTCACATGCTATATTAAATTCACATGCTATATTAAATACACATGCTATATTAAATTCACATGCTATATTAAATTCACATGCTATATTAATATATTAAATTCACATGCTATATTAAATTCACATGCTATATTAAATTCACATGCTATATTAAATTCACATGCTATATTAAATTCACATGCTATATTAAATTCACATGCTATATTAAATTCACATGCTATATTAAATACACATGCTATATTAAATTCACATGCTATATTAAATTCACATGCTATATTAAATTCACATGCTATATTAATATATTAAATTCACATGCTATATCAAAGAAGATGACTTTATTGTCGATTGTCACAGAGACACTAAAGTGAGTATTTTTCGTAACACTTACTCTGTTCAGGATAAATAGTACAGTACAGTAATACTGTACATCAACTAACTATGCATCGTTAAAAGGTATGCCTACCAGTATGTTACATTATAACTCTTACATTACCATGAGTGTCATTAAGGCTAAGCTAAGCTAAGCTAAAGTTGGTTGAAAATGCTTTGGAGTGTAATGGGTCTTGGATGGTTTCTTATAGCCACAACACGGAGCCCTAATTGGCGCTACCATAGACATAACACTGAGCCCTAATGGGGGCTACCATAGACATAACACGGAGCCCTAATTGGCGCTACCATAGACATAACACTGAGCCCTAATTGGCGCTACCATAGACATAACACTGAGCCCTAATGGGGGCTACCATAGACATAACACTGAGCCCTAATGGGGGCTACCATAGACATAACACGGAGCCCTAATTGGCGCTACCATAGACATAACACTGAGCCCTAATGGGGACTACCATAGACATAACACTGAGCCCTAATGGGGGCTACCATAGACATAACACGGAGCCCTAATTGGCGCTACCATAGACATAACACTGAGCCCTAATGGGGGCTACCATAGACATAACACTGAGCCCTAATGGGGCTTACAATAGACATAACACTGAGCCCTAATGGGTGCTACCATAGACATAACACTGAGCCCTAATGGGTGCTACCATAGACATAACACTGAGCCCTAATGGGTGCTACCATAGACATAACACTGAGCCCTAATGGGGGCTACCATAGCTGCAACACTGAGCCCTAATGGGTGCTACCATAGACATAACACTGAGCCCTAATGGGTGCTAACATAGACATAACACTGAGCCCTAATGGGGGCTACCATAGACATAACATTGAGCCCTAATGGGGGCTACCATAGACATAACACTGAGCCCTAATGGGGGCTACCATAGACATAACACTGAGCCCTAATGGGTGCTACCATAGACATAACACTGAGCCCTAATGGGTGCTAACATAGACATAACACTGAGCCCTAATGGGGGCTACCATAGACATAACATTGAGCCCTAATGGGGGCTACCATAGACATAACACTGAGCCCTAATGGGGGCTACCATAGACATAACACTGAGCCCTAATGGGTGCTACCATAGACATAACACGGAGCCCTAATGGGTGCTACCATAGACATAACACTGAGCCCTAATGGGTGCTAACATAGACATAACACGGAGCCCTAATGGGTGCTACCATAGACATAACATTGAGCCCTAATGGGGGCTACCATAGCTGCAACACTGAGCCCTAATGGGTGCTACCATAGAGATAACACTGAGCCCTAATGGGGGCTACCATAGCTGCAACACTGAGCCCTAATGGGGGCTACCATAGACATAACACTGAGCCCTAATGGGGGCTACCATAGACATAACACTGAGCCCTAATGGGGGCTACCATAGACATAACACTGAGCCCTAATGGGTGCTACCATAGACATAACACTGAGCCCTAATGGGTGCTAACATAGACATAACACGGAGCCCTAATGGGTGCTACCATAGACATAACATTGAGCCCTAATGGGGGCTACCATAGCTGCAACACTGAGCCCTAATGGGTGCTACCATAGAGATAACACTGAGCCCTAATGGGGGCTACCATAGCTGCAACACTGAGCCCTAATGGGGGCTACCATAGACATAACACTGAGCCCTAATGGGGGCTACCATAGCTGCAACACTGAACCCTGATGGGGGCTACCATAGACATAACACTGAGCCCTAATGGGGGCTACCATAGCTGCAACACTGAACCCTAATGGGTGCTAACATAGACATAACACTGAGCCCTAATGGGTGCTAACATAGACATAACACTGAGCCCTAATGGGTGCTAACATAGACATAACACTGAGCCCTAATGGGTGCTAACATAGACATAACACTGAACCCTAATGGGTGCTAACATAGACATAACACTGAGCCCTGATGGGGGCTACCATAGACATAACACTGAGCCCTGATGGGGGCTACCATAGACATAACACTGAACCCTCATGGGGGCTACCATAGACATAACACTGAACCCTCATGGGGGCTACCATAGACATAACACTGAACCCTCATGGGTGCTACCATAGACATAACACTGAACCCTCATGGGGGCTACCATAGACATAACACTGAACCCTCATGGGGGCTACCATAGACATAACACTGAACCCTCATGGGTGCTACCATAGACATAACACTGAACCCTCATGGGGGCTACCATAGACATAACACTGAACCCTCATGGGGGCTACCATAGACATAACACTGAACCCTCATGGGTGCTACCATAGACATAACACTGAACCCTCATGGGGGCTACCATAGACATAACACTGAACCCTCATGGGGGCTACCATAGACATAACACTGAACCCTCATGGGTGCTACCATAGACATAACACTGAACCCTCATGGGGGCTACCATAGCTGCAACACTGAACCCTGATGGGTGCTAACATAAACATAACACTGAACCCTGATGGGTGCTAACATAGACATAACACTGAACCCTCGTGGGTGCTACCATAGCTGCAACACTGAACCCTGATGGGCTAACATAGACTGCTACCACTGGCCTTCCATACCCCACCTTAGCATGAGACGGGGCTCCACAGCACCTTAGCATGAGGCGGGGCTCCACAGCACCTTAGCATGAGGCGGGGCTCCATCTATGCTAGTTAACATCTATGCTAGTTAACATCTACGCTAGTTAACATCTATGCTAGTTAACATCTACGCTAGTTAACATCTACGCTAGTTAACATCTATGCTAGTTAACATCTATGCTAGTTATCATCTATGCTAGTTAACATCTATGCTAGTTAACATCTACGCTAGTTAACATCTACGCTAGTTAACATCTACGCTAGTTAACATCTATGCTAGTTAACATCTATGCTAGTTAACATCTACGCTAGTTAACATCTATGCTAGTTAACATCTATGCTAGTTAACATCTACGCTAGTTAACATCTATGCTAGTTAACATCTATGCTAGTTAACATCTATGCTAGTTATATTATATTTCTACTCAACACTCAAAGAGCCTCTCACAGATGTTACTCCAGTTGCTTTGAGACCAACTTGGGATGGATACAGAGAGCCAGAGAAGAAGTCCCAAAATGGTACCCTATTCCCCCATACTGCTTTAGTCTAAAGTAGTGGACTATATAGAGAATAGGGTGCCTCTCGGGACACAGATACATTACATATTTCCCCTCTACCATCTTAGACACTGAGCCTACAAGCTTGCGGGCAGGAATGTCTGTCCATAGTGAAAGCAGTGGGAAGATGGGAGAGAGCGGAAGAGAGTGACTGCATGACAGTAGGAGAGAGAACAGACTAACTTGGAGTGTTGGGACAGCGTTGAGTACTGGGACCTGTAGAGAGAAGATGAAGGAGTAATACATAAAGGAAGGAAGAAAGGAATATGAGAGGGTGAGAGAGAAAGAGAGAGAGAGAGCAAGAGAGAGAGAGAGAGAGGGAGAGAGAGGGGGAGGGACAGAGGGAGAGAGAGGAGAGAGAGAGAGAGAGACAGAGGGAGAGAGAGAGGGTGAGAGAGAAAGAGAGAGAGAGAGCAAGAGAGAGAGAGAGAGAGGGAGAGAGAGGGGGAGGGACAGAGGGAGAGAGAGAGAGAGAGAGAGAGAGAGAGAGAGAGAGAGAGAGAGAGAGAGAGAGAGAGAGAGAGAGAGAGAGAGGGAGAGCCAGAGGGAGAGTGAGAGAGAGAGAGAGACCCAATACCCTGCCAGAGACAGGACAGGAGAAGTCAGCAAAGCAGTTTTTTCTGTGTGTGTGTGTGTGTGTGTGTGTGCGTGTGCGTGTGATCCATCTCAGGAACACTAGTTTTTCTTCTGAGGAATGAGCATGCCTCACTGTTTTTTTTCCTCACATCTGTCTCTTTTTTTGTGTTAAACGCCACATCAGGACAGTGGGGGGTTTATCCATAGGGAACGGACCTACACTACAGGCCAAGCCCGGTACTGCACTACTGTACTTATCTCCTTCATTGGTTCTGAACGGAGCTGCCCTCCGTCTTAACAGCTGGCGGCATGGCACTAGGGGGTACTGCCGGGGATATCGACTGGATCAGAGGACGGGAGGAAGAGGGACCTCTTCTGTACTAAGCCTAGCCCTGTTTAATTCCTGAGCAGGGTTCACAGGGGGTTAGTGCGTGTGTGTGTGCGTGTCCGCGTGCGTGTGTGTGTGCGTGTGTGTGTGTACGTGTGTGCGTGTGTGTGTGTGCGTGTGTGTGTGTGTGTACGTGTGTGTACGTGTGTGCGTGTGTGTGTACGCCATGTAATAACCTCAGAGAGCGAGGGAGTGACAGAGGGATGACATTTTCTCTCAGCTTCATTGTTCACTCTCTCCTCTCACCTTGGCATCAGACACCAACAGTCATTACCAGTGACGGAATGAAAGAGCTCAAGCGAAAAGAGGGGGAGGGAGAGGAGGAGAGGGAAGAAGGAGACGGGGGGGGGGGGGGTGAGAGCGGGTTAAGAAGAGATTGAAGGAGAGAAAAATTGCAGGGGAGGAAAGGGGAAAAGGAGAGGAAGGGGAAGGGGAGGGGAGGAGAGAAACAGAGGGTGAGGAGAGAAGTAGAGAAAAAGAGAGGCTGTGATGTGAGCCCTGTGACAACACTCTCGCTCCACTGGAGAATCCCACAATGCATTGGGAATCTGTATTCACCACACAGCTCTCAGCAGCCCCACCATTATCAAATTGCATGAGAGAGCTAAGCTGTGTCCCGAATGGCTTCCTGTTACCTATGTAGTTCACTAGGGTTTGACCAGGACCCATAGGGCTTTATAGGTAATAGGGTGCATTTTGGGCCACAGCCCTAGTCGGGGTTTTGTTTGGCTCCAAACTATTTCTATTGAACGGTGGTCAGAGAGCAGAGAGTATAATAGTGTGTGGGTTTGAAGTTGATCAGTATTCTAGTCAGAAGGAGAAAGGTGCGTAGCCGAATGACATCCGCCGCTCTGTTGTTTGTTACATACTTCGTCATCTTCGGAAGTTTTTTCTTTTTGTGGTGAGACGAGGGGTGTCAACTAACGTCTGTGGGCGCGTCGTAGCGTTTAGCCCGGAGCGAGGAGTCTGGGTTGTCAGGTAAGGTGTGCTTGCAGGCTAAAATCTCCTTCCATACAGATCTCAGAATAAAAGCTGGTTCCTACACTCTCAGAATAAAAGCTGGTTCCTACACTCAGAATAAAAGCTTGTTCCTACTCTCAGAATAAAAGCTTGTTCCTACACTCTCAGAATAAAAGCTTGTTCCTACTCTCAGAATAAAAGCTGGTTCCTACACTCTCAGAATAAAAGCTGGTTCCTACACTCAGAATAAAAGCTTGTTCCTACACTCAGAATAAAAGCTTGTTCCTACACTCTCAGAATAAAAGCTTGTTCCTACACTCTCAGAATAAAAGCTTGTTCCTACACTCTCAGAATAAAAGCTTGTTCCTACACTCAGAATAAAAGCTTGTTCCTACTCTCTCAGAATAAAAGCTTGTTCCTACACTCAGAATAAAAGCTTGTTCCTACACTCTCAGAATAAAAGCTTGTTCCTACACTCTCAGAATAAAAGCTTGTTCCTACTCTCAGAATAAAAGCTTGTTCCTACACTCTCAGAATAAAAGCTTGTTCCTACACTCTCAGAATAAAAGCTTGTTCCTACACTCTCAGAATAAAAGCTTGTTCCTACACTCTCAGAATAAAAGCTTGTTCCTACACTCTCAGAATAAAAGCTGGTTCCTACTCTCAGAATAAAAGCTTGTTCCTACTCTCAGAATAAAAGCTTGTTCCTACACTCTCAGAATAAAAGCTTGTTCCTACTCTCAGAATAAAAGCTTGTTCCTACACTCTCAGAATAAAAGCTTGTTCCTACACTCTCAGAATAAAAGCTTGTTCCTACTCTCAGAATAAAAGCTTGTTCCTACACTCTCAGAATAAAAGCTTGTTCCTACACTCTCAGAATAAAAGCTTGTTCCTACACTCTCAGAATAAAAGCTTGTTCCTACACTCTCAGAATAAAAGCTTGTTCCTACTCTCAGAATAAAAGCTTGTTCCTACACTCTCAGAATAAAAGCTTGTTCCTACTCTCAGAATAAAAGCTTGTTCCTACACTCTCAGAATAAAAGCTTGTTCCTACTCTCAGAATAAAAGCTTGTTCCTACACTCTCAGAATAAAAGCTGGTTCCTACACTCAGAATAAAAGCTTGTTCCTACACTCTCAGAATAAAAGCTTGTTCCTACTCTCAGAATAAAAGCTTGTTCCTACACTCTCAGAATAAAAGCTTGTTCCTACACTCAGAATAAAAGCTTGTTCCTACACTCTCAGAATAAAAGCTTGTTCCTACTCTCAGAATAAAAGCTTGTTCCTACACTCTCAGAATAAAAGCTGGTTCCTACACTCAGAATAAAAGCTTGTTCCTACACTCTCAGAATAAAAGCTTGTTCCTACTCTCAGAATAAAAGCTTGTTCCTACACTCTCAGAATAAAAGCTTGTTCCTACTCTCAGAATAAAAGCTTGTTCCTACACTCTCAGAATAAAAGCTGGTTCCTACTCTCAGAATAAAAGCTTGTTGCTACACTCAGAATAAAAGGTGCTATCTGGAATCTAAAAAGGGTTGGGGGGGGGGGTTCCATGTAAGACCCTTTTCCACAGAGGGTCCTACATGGAACCCAAAATGGCTTCTCCCTGAAAGAACGTGAAGGACAGGCGAAGAGACCTGACATTGAAGACAGCAGGGTAGTAGAGTGGTCCTCACACTGAGCTGTGTTTCTGTGGACAAACTACTGTACCTCATTGGGTGGGTGGGGTGCTTTGTGTATGTGTGTGTCTGTGAGTGTGTGCGCACGTGTTGGTGTGTATGTTTGTTTGTTCGGTAGTGTGTGCGTGCACATCTGCATGTGTGTGTGTGTGTATACAGTACCTGGTGTCTGGTAGTTGAGTCGTCTCATCTCTACAGGGTCGGAAGAGTTGCCCAGCAGTGAGTCCTTCACCCCTCCTGAGTGGTCATCTTTGGGGAGGGGAGATGCTCGCTTCCTATAGAGGGGGGGGGGGTAACCAAGAAAAGGTTATTAACCATGATCACAACTATTATCACACACAGAAATAATGAAGGCCAGTTGGAAAGAGACTTGTGTTCTCTCATGAAGGCTGTATGTTAGAGATACCATTATCTTCTTTACGAGATAGGAGACATGGCCTATCTACTGCTGCATTCATTTATAGTGTGTGTGTGTGTGTGTGTGTGTGTGTGTCTGGTCGAAGAGATGGCCTATCTACCGCTGAATTAATTTATAGTGTGTGTGTGTGTGTGTGTGTGTGTGTGTGTGTGTTCGAAGAGATGGCCTATCTATCGCTGAATTAAATTTGAGAGACATGAATGCCTGTTTTCTCCACATGTCATCTGGGCACTGACGGAGGTCTGTAGAGAAACATCGTGACAGCTGGAGTGTGTGTGTGTGTGTGTGTGTGTCTACTAAACAGTCTGTCTAGGGAGAAACAGGCAGACGTTGTAATTAACTCATCAGCTGGGTGGCACAACACTGGCTAATTATAGTGTGTAGCCTGCACCTGCACCAAGATATAGACTGAGCTATAAAGACCCAGACTAACCCCTCCCTATACCCCAGACTAACCCCTCCCCCCCAGACTAACCCCTCCCTATACCCCAGACTAACCCCTCCCTATACCCCAGACTAACTCCTCACTAACCCCTCCCTATACCCCAGACTAACCCCTCCCTATACCCCAGTCTAACCCCTCCCTATACCCCAGACTAACCCCTCCCTATACCCCAGACTAACCCCTCCCTATACCCCAGACTAACCCCTCACTAACCCCTCCCTATACCCCAGACTAACCCCTCCATATACCCCAGACTAATCCCCCCCTATACCCAAACTAACCCCTCCCTATACCCTAGACCAACCCCTCAATAACTCCTCCCTATACCCCAGACTAACCCCTCCCTATACCCCAGACTAACCCCTCCCTATACCCCAGACTAACCCCTCCCTATACCCCAGACTAACCCCTCACTAACCCCAGACTAACCCCTCCCTATACCCCAGACTAACCCCTCACTAACCCCTCCCTATACCCCAGACTAACCCCTCCCTATACCCCAGTCTAACCCCTCCCTATACCCCAGACTAACCCCTCCCTATACCCCAGACTAACCCCTCCCTATACCCCAGACTAACCCCTCACTAACCCATCCCTATACCCCAGACTAACCCCTCCATATACCCCAGACTAATCCCCCTCTATACCCAAACTAACCCCTCCCTATACCAACACCTCAAAAACTCCTCCCTATACCCCAGACTAACCCCTCCCTATACCCCAGACTAACCCCTCCCTATACCCCAGATTAACCCCTCCCTATACCCCAGATTAACCCCCCCTATACCCCAGACTAACCCCTCCCTATACCCCAGACCAACCCCTCACTAACTCCTCCCTATACCCCAGACTAACCCCTCCCTATACCCCTCACTAACCCCTCCCTATACCCAGATTAACCCCTCCCTATACCCCAGACTAACCCCTCCCTATACCCTAGACTAACCCCTCCCTATACCCCAGACTAACCCCTCCCTATACCCCAGACTAACCCCTCCCTATACCCCAGACTAACCCCTCACTAACCCCTCCCTAAACCCCAGACTAACCCTCCCTATTCCCCAGTCAAACCACTCCCTATACCCCAGTCTAACCCCTCACTATACCCCAGACTAACCCCTCACTAACCCCTCCCTATACCCCAGACTAACCCCTCCCTATACCCCAGACTAACCCCTCCCTATACCCCAGACTAACCCCTCCTTATACCCCAGACTAACCCCTCCCTATACCCCAGACTAACCCCTCCCTATACCCCAGACTAACCCCTCCCTATACCCCAGACTAACCCCTCACTAACCCCTCCCTATACCCCAGACTAACCCCTCCCTATACCCCAGTCTATCGGCCCCCTATACCCCAGTCTAACAGTCTAACCCCTCCCTATACACCAGACTAACCCCTCCCTACACACACACACACACACACACACACACACACACACACACACACACACACTTCTAGCCTCCTGAACAGAAATGTGAAATGTAAATGTGTTGCTTTGTGAAGCGGAAGTGTCGGTCGGCTGTAGAAATGTCACATCTCATTGCGCTCCATTTGCAAGTTCAGAGATGCCTCTCCTCAAAGCCTACCACGGTGTGTGTGTGTGTGTGTGTGTGTGTGTACAGCTAAAGTAGCATGGATTCACAGGGTCTACCTGGTCCCAACACCGGTTACCTGATGACACTGACCTTAGGCTAATGCTAACAGCATGACTAATGCTAAGTCACAGGATAATGCTAACAGCATTACTAATGCTAAGTCACAGGACAATGCTAACAGCATTACTAATGCTAAGTCACAGGACAATGCTAACAGCATGACTGATGCTAAACTACAGGATTATGCTAACAGCAAGACTGATGCTAAACTACAGGATTATGCTAACAGCAAGACTGATGCTAAACTACAGGATTATGCTAACAGCAAGACTGATGCTAAACTACAGGATTATGCTAACAGCAAGACTGATGCTAAACTACAGGATTATGCTAACAGCAAGACTGATGCTAAACTACAGGATTATGCTAACAGCAAGACTGATGCTAAACTACAGGATTATGCTAACAGCAAGACTGATGCTAAACTACAGGATTATGCTAACAGCATGACTGATGCTAAACTACAGGATTATGCTAACAGCGAGACTGATGCTAAAATACAGGATTATGTTAACAGCATGATTGATGCTAAGCTACAGGATAATGTTAACAGCCTGATTGATAATTACTACAGAGGTTAGCTTAATGCTAGCCAGTGTGATGGCTGGGCTAATCTCTGACAACCATCTATTTCTCTCCACTGACCAAGACCAGAACAAACTCTGGGTGTCTCCAGACTGTGACCTTACTCCCTTTATAGTGCCCTACTTTTAACCAGAGCCTATAGGTAGTAGTGCACTACTTTTAAAACGGGTCTATAGGTAGTAGTGCACTACTTTTAACCAGGGTCTATAGGTAGTAGTGCACTATAAAGGTTAGAGGGTGCCATTTGCAACACAGAACCTGTCCTTCCTTTCTCTGCTGCTGGCTGAGATTAACATGAGGGTGAAGTGTGTCTTTTTTATTTAAATGAAGAGAACAAAACACTTTTGTTAAGAAGAGAGTGGGGAGAGAGAGAGAGTAGAGAGAGAAGGGAGAGAGTGAGTAGAGAGAGGAAGAGAGAGAGGGAGAGAGAGAGAGTAGAGAGAGAGAAGGGAGAGAGAGAAGGGAGAGAGTGAGTAGAGAGAGGAAGAGAGAGAGAAGAGAGAGAGAGTAGGGAGAGAGAGAGAGTAGAGAGAGAGAGAGAGAGGGAAGAGAGAGAGTAGAGAGAGAGAAGGGAGAGAGAGAAGGGAGAGAGTGAGTAGAGAGAGGAAGAGAGAGAGAAGAGAGAGAGAGTAGGGAGAGAGAGAGTAGAGAGAGGGAGAGAGAGGGAAGAGAGAGTAGGGAGAGAGAGAGTAGAGAGAGGAAGAGAGAGAAGAGAGAGAGTAGAGAGAGAGAGAGTAGAGAGAGGGAGAGAGAAGAGAAAGAGTAGGGAGAGAGAGGGAAGAGAGAGTAGGGAGAGAGAGAGTAGAGAGAGGAAGAGAGAGAAGAGAGAGAGTAGGGAGAGAGAGAGAGTAGAGAGAGGGAGAGAGAAGAGAAAGAGTAGGGAGAGAGAGAGAGAAGAGAGAGTAGGGAGAGAGAGTAGAGAGAGGGAGAGAGAAGAGAGAGAGAAAGAGAGAGAGAAAGTGGGAGAAAGAGAAAGAGAGAGAGTGAGAGAGAGAGTGTGTGAGAGAGAGAGAGAGAGAGAGAGAGAGAGAGAGAGAGAGAGAGAGAGAGAGAGAGAGAGAGAGAGAGAGAGAGAGAGAGAGACAGAGAGAGAGAGAGAGAGAGAGAAAAGAGATTGAATGTATGGTTATTTTGACCCTTGGTTATTGTTGTTACTGTTGTCCCGTTGACAATTTTTATTCGTATTATTTTTTATATTGTAAATATCCAAAATAAGCTTTGGCAATATGTACATTATTACGTCATGCCAATGAAGCACATTGAACTGAATTGAAAAGAGGGAGAGAACAGAGAGAGAAACACAGAGAGACGGAGAGACAGAGTAAAAGGCCAGAAAGGTTTTGTTGAGGAAAATGTCAGCTTTAGACGCCTATAAGAAACATTTATATTCATGATTATCCCGCGTCCCAAATGGCACCTAGTGCACTACAGGTCCCTGGTCAAACATAGTGCAGCATATAGGGAACAGGGTCTCATTTGGAACAAAGCCTTCGTCTCACCACCTGGCATTTAGCTGACAATGTGCCATTCAGACACAAGACAGACTCAGACAGACCGTTCTGATTGGCAGCGACCTCGAAGGGTGTGTGTGTTCTGATTGGCAGCGACCTCGAAGGGTGTGTGTGTTCTGATTGAGGGTGACCTCGAAGGGTGTGTGTGTTCTGATTGGCAGCGACCTCGAAAGGGTGTGTGTGTTCAGATTGAGGGTGACCTCGAAGGGTGTGTGTGTTCTGATTGAGGGTGACCCCGAAGGGTGTGTGTGTTCTGATTGGCAGCGACCTCGAAAGGGTGTGTGTGTTCAGATTGAGGGTGACCTCGCACAAAGCAGATCTCACCTCACCACAACACAACACAGACCTCACCACAACACAAAACAGATCTCACCACAACACAACACAGACCTCACCACAACACAAAACAGATCTCACCACAACACAAAACAGATCTCACCACAACACAACACAGACCTCACCACAACTTAAAACAGACCTCACCACAACACAACACAAATCTCACCACAACACAACACAGACCTCACCACAACACAAAACAGACCTCACCACAACACAACACAGACCTCACCACAACTTAAAACAGACCTCACCACAACACAAAACAGATCTCACCACAACACAAAACAGATCTCACCACAACACAACACAGACCTCACCACAACTTAAAACAGACCTCACCACAACACAACACAGACCTCACCACAACACAACACAGACCTCACCACAACACAGACCTCACCTCACCACAACACAGACCTCACCTCACCACAACACAACACAGACCTCACCACAACACAGACCTCACCTCACCACAACACAAAACAGACCTCACCACAACACAACACAGACCTCACCACAACATAAAACAGACCTCACCACAACACAACACAAATCTCACCACAACACAACACAGACCTCACCACAACACAGACCTCACCTCACCACAACACAACACAGACCTCACCACAACACAACACAGACCTCACCACAACACAGACCTCACCACAACACAGACCTCACCTCACCACAACACAACACAGACCTCACCACAACACAACACAAATCTCACCACAACACAGACCTCACCACAACACAGACCTCACCACAACACAACACAGACCTCACCACAACACAACACAAATCTCACCACAACACAACACAGACCTCACCACAACACAGACCTCACCACAACACAGACCTCACCTCACCACAACACAACACAGACCTCACCACAACACAACACAAATCTCACCACAACACAGACCTCACCACAACACAGACCTCACCACAACACAACACAGACCTCACCACAACACAACACAAATCTCACCACAACACAACACAGACCTCACCACAACACAGACCTCACCACAACACAGACCTCACCACAACATAAAACAGACCTCACCACAACACAACACAAATCTCACCACAACACAGACCTCACCACAACACAGACCTCACCTCACCACAACACAACACAGACCTCACCACAACACAACACAGACCTCACCACAACACAACACAGACCTCACCACAACACAACACAGACCTCACCACAACACAACACAGACCTCACCACAACACAACACAGACCTCACCACAACACAACACAGACCTCACCACAACACAACACAGACCTCACCACAACACAACACAGACCTCACCACAAAGATGCACGATGAAACATCTTGTTGTTTCAACTTAGCAAAAGATGAGTTACCTCGTTGGCGTAACATGTTGAGTTGTATCAACTAATATTACTACAGTAAACTCAACTTGATCTACTGAGGTGATATAACTTAAACTAGTCCAAAAGGTTGTGAAGTAACTTATCGTTTGAAGTTAAAACTACTCAAATCTTTTACAGTGTGCAAGACATATCAAAACAGTAATATAGATTTTCCCCCCGAGGTCAGGAAATCAGGAGTTTATGAACAATCAGGAACACATCTGGGAACATCACAGGACAACACATGGGGAGGAAGGGGAAGTTAGTTGAAGCCAGGGCTCAGATGTGATAGTAAGTACCCACCTTTCCTGCTTGCTGCTTTCAAACAAAGAGGGGGAGGAGGAAAGAGAGGAGGAGGAGGAAAGAGAGGAGGAGGAGGAAAGGAAGGTTAATGGTGATCAGAGTCCTAACGTGGCAATAGTGAGGAGCAGGCATGGAACCAGCTACTCCATTGTTACATTAGTAGACACTATAACTGTTGTCTTATGTAAATGTGATATTTACGTTGTCATTATGTCATTATGGGGTATTGTGATGTCATTATGGGGTATTGTGATGTCATTATGGGGTATTGTGATGTCATTATGGGGTATTGTGCTGTCATTATGGGGTATTGTGCTGTCATTATGGGGTATTGTGCTGTCATTATGGGGTATTGTGGTGTCATTATGGGGTATTGTGATGTCATTATGGGGTATTATGATGTCATTATGGGGTATTGTGATGTCATTATGGGGTATTATGATGTCATTATGGGGTATTATGATGTCATTATGGGTTATTGTGGTGTCATTATGGGGTATTGTGGTGTCATTATGGGGTATTGTGATGTCATTATGGGGTATTGTGATGTCATTATGGGGTATTGTGATGTCATTATGGGGTATTGTGATGTCATTATGGGGTATTGTGATGTCATTATGGGGTATTGTGCTGTCATTATGGGGTATTGTGCTGTCATTATGGGGTATTGTGCTGTCATTATGGGGTATTGTGGTGTCATTATGGGGTATTGTGATGTCATTATGGGGTATTATGATGTCATTATGGGGTATTATGATGTCATTATGGGTTATTGTGCTGTCATTATGGGGTATTGTGATGTCATTATGGGGTATTGTGATGTCATTATGGGGTATTGTGATGTCATTATGGGGTATTGTGTGTAGATTGATGAGGCACATAAAAAAAGAATAAGGCTGTAACGAAACAAAATGTGGAAAAAAATCAAGAGGTCTGAATACTTTCCGAATGAACAGTAAAGGAATACCAACCGACGGAGACACAGGTTAGTCTCTAAAGGAATACCAACCGACGGAGACACAGGTTAGTCTCTAAAGGAATACCAACCGACGGAGACACAAGTTAGTCTCTAAAGGAATACCAACCGACGGAGACACAGGTTAGTCTCCAAAGGAATGCCAGCCGAGGGAGACACAGGTTAGTCTCTAAAGGAATGCTAGCCGAGGGAGACACAGGTTAGTCTCCAAAGGAATGCTAGCCGAGGGAGACACAGGTTAGTCTCTAAAGGAATACCAGCCGAGGGAGACACAGGTTAGTCTCTAAAGGAGTACCAGCCGAAGGAGACACAGGTTAGTCTCTAAAGGAATACC
>NC_143029.1:86925000-86927500 GCF_057628025.1 Oncorhynchus mykiss | reverse complement strand
TCTCTCTCTCCTAGTCATATAGCTCATTCTCTCTCCTAGTCATATAGCTCATTCTCTCTCTCCTAGTCATATAGCTCATTCTCTCTCTCCTAGTCATATAGCTCATTCTCTTTCTCCTAGTCATATAGCTCATTCTCTCTCTCCTAGTCATATAGCTCATTCTCTCTCCTAGTCATATAGCTCATTCTCTCTCTCCTAGTCATATAGCTCATTCTCTTTCTCCTAGTCATATAGCTCATTCTCTCTCTCCTAGTCATATAGCTCATTCTCTCTCTCCTAGTCATATAGCTCATTCTCTCTCCTAGTCATATAGCTCATTCTCTCTCTCCTAGTCATATAGCTCATTCTCTCTCTCCTAGTCATATAGCTCATTCTCTCTCCTAGTCATATAGCTCATTCTCTCTCCTAGTCATATAGCTCATTCTCTCTCTCCTAGTCATATAGCTCATTCTCTCTCTCCTAGTCATATAGCTCATTCTCTTTCTCCTAGTCATATAGCTCATTCTCTCTCTCCTAGTCATATAGCTCATTCTCTTTCTCCTAGTCATATAGCTCATTCTCTCTCTCCTAGTCATATAGCTCATTCTCTCTCCTAGTCATATAGCTCATTCTCTCTCTCCTAGTCATATAGCTCATTCTCTTTCTCCTAGTCATATAGCTCATTCTCTCTCTCCTAGTCATATAGCTCATTCTCTCTCTCCTAGTCATTTAGCTCATTCTCTCTCCTAGTCATATAGCTCATTCTCTCTCTCCTAGTCATATAGCTCATTCTCTCTCTCCTAGTCATATAGCTCATTCTCTCTCTCCTCATCTTTTCTTTTGTCAGGTATCCTAGCTTGCTTGTTCGAATCAGAATTTGTTCTTAACTGACCTGCCTAATTAAATAAAGGTTACGTTAAATTAAAAATAAAACAAATGACAAATTGTGTGTGAAATCACTCCAGTGTCCTAAGCAGCACCACAACACAGGACTTCCTGTTCCTGTTTGACTTCCTGTCCTTAGTGTTTGACTTCCTGTCCTAAGTGTTTGACTTCCTGTCCTAAGTGTTTGACTTCCTGTCCTAAGTGTTTGACTTCCTGTCCTAAGTGTTTGACTTCCTGTCCTTAGTGTTTGACTTCCTGTCCTATGTGTTTGACTTCCTGTTCTAAGTGTTTGACTTCCTGTCCTACGTGTTGGACTTCCTGTTCTAAGTGTTGGACTTCCTGTTCTTCCCTCTATGTCTGAAAGTGTCTCTGTTTGACAAGTATGACTTTTTTTGAATGTCATTTCTGTTGTAGTCATTTAGCAGACGCTCTCATCCAGGGTGACTTAGAGGAGACATCTGGGTTAAGTGCCTTGCCAGTCGGCCCGGAGATTCGAACCAGCAACCTAGGTTATCTGACGAATTAAAAGATGTGGAAAAATAGAATGAGCTATAGGACGAGAAAGAGAGAGATGAAAAGAGACAGAGAGAGAAAAAGACAGAATGAGGAGGTGTGGGAGGAAAGGAGAGGAAATGAGAGGGGAGGAGAGGAAATGAGAAGAGGAAAGGAGAGGAAAGGAGGAGAGGGAAGGAGAGGAAATGAGAGGGGAGGAGAGGAAAGGAGAGGAAATGAGCAAAGAGGAAAGGAGAGGAAAGGAAATGAGGAGAGGAAAGGAAATGAGGAGAGGGAAGGAGAGGAAAGGAGAGAAAAGGAGAGGAAATGAGAGGTAAGGACAGGAAAGGAGAGGAAAAGAGATGAGAGGGAAGGAGAGGAGAGGGAAGGGGATGAAAGGAGAGGAGAGGGAAGGAGAGGAGAGGGAAGGGGATGAAAGGAGAATGAAATGATAGGAAAGGAAAGGAGAGGAAATGAGAGGGGAGGAGAGGAAATGAGAGGGGAGGAGAGGAAAGGAGCGCCAGAGAGAGGGTGCAGTAATGCAACAGTTCTACTGAGTGTTACTGTAGTCAGAGGGTTCACACTACACCAAGATTGAATCCCAAAAGACACACCCCTATATAGGGCACTACTTTTGACCAGGGCCCATAGGGAATAGGGTGCCCTAACACATTGCTAGTGTCTAACTGGACCGTAACATGCTAGGCCACTGTGTTGACATGTTGTTTCACCTCTCCTGCTCCTCGTTAAATAACCCTGGGGGGGGGGGGTTGTGTGCCAGACAAACAAAGCAGCATGTTAACACACATCATGGCTCCAGTTACTGTTCCCTGCTGGTGGGGTGTCTCCTCAGGACGGTTACACACTGCTGTCCTCTATATCTCTATTCTCTAGTTCTCCTGTCTCTCTGCTCTCCTCTCGTTGTCCCTTTCTCTCCCCTTGCTCTCTCCTGTCCCTCTCATCCTGTCTCTCTGCTCTCCTCTCGTTGTCCCTCTCTCTCCCCTTGCTCTCTCCTGTCCCCTCTCTCTCCTGTCTCTCTCTTTTGAGTGCTCCTCCTAATATCCGTATCAAAGAGGAACAGAGATGGAGCCTCAGGCCAACATTAACACTGTATATCTCCCCTATTCCTCTCTCTGTTCAGTCT